>NC_051180.1:60283786-60364401 GCF_013339695.2 Rhipicephalus sanguineus | reverse complement strand
AACACAAACACACACACACACACACACACACACACACCACACACACACACACACACACACACACACACACACACACACACACCCACACACACACATTATATATATATATTATATATATATATTATATATTATATATATATATATATAGAGAGAGAGAGATGAAGAGGAGAGAGAGAGAGAGGAGAGAGAGAGAGAGCATTTCAGGTTTTTCAGTTCGTGCGCATACTTTTTAACGTTTACGTACGCACGTAAACTATAATTTAGATATGATTCAATCGCCGCTGCGGCAAAATCGTAATAGAGGTATTTAGCGTGTACGGTATTCCGGTATACGCAAAGGGATGTAGGAATACCAGGTTACTGAACGGCGTTTCGTGCAACCACAATCATAGGCACGTTTGTTTTCGCCTAGTATTCTTAAGCGGGGAATAAGATTAAAAAGGCAATTCATTCGTAATTACGCCGCTGCAAGGAATTTACACCGGTGCACCATATTTCTGCAATAACAATTTTGTGCTTGCCTGTATCATCTCGGCCCCGCCAGATGGCACCACCTATCCAGCTGCTCAGGTGCTTTAGGCCTCTCACGGTTTCGGCTTCGGTATTCTAGGCCACCCTAGCGTCGGTAATCCGGCTCGAAAAACATGGTCGTAACTGGCGCTCGCACTTCGGTTTATTTTGACTCTGCATGCGGCTGGAGTCTCCGTAAAGCGGTCCGATATCGCGAGTGGCCACGAACGAAGTTGAATTCGTGAGATATGGCCGTAAACAAAAAGCGTATCCGGCGAGTGGATTACGTTCCGTGAAAACAAGTCTACGTTCCGAAAAGGTGTGCGCTTGCGCAGATTTCATGCTGTATTCCGGGAACGCGGTAACGTGAAAAGTATACGGACAAGCTAAAAAATTACTTCATATCCCGCTAAAGGGGACCATGAGGCAATGCGAAGCAGCGTGTAGGCATGTCGAGCCCGCGTATCATCCGTAGCAGTTTCCCGCCGACGTTGCCGTTTGCGCTGGGCTTCCTTAGCCCGGAGCTCGGGGTCCGCTTGCCGACGTTTACGTTGCGCTTCGGCGCGTCGAGCCTTCCGCTGCTCCACCCGTTGCTCCGCGATCTCGGCAGGCGTTAAGGTATTACTGCAATTCCATGGCGCTGACGTTGACGCTGGAACTGATGACACCGGCGCAGCCGGCGCAGTGACTGAGCGTGTGTGCGACCTAACGCGAGCGTATTATCTAAACGAGGAGGGAGAGTGGGGAGGAGGTGTGTGGAGAGGGTTGGCGCATGCGCAGTAATTGTGGTCACGCCGCACACCACCACCGGATTGAACTCCGCCATAAAATGCTTCGCATCTATATAAAAGCTCTGTTATCTCTCAACCCGACTGAGGAAGCGCACATGAACGCGGTTGCGCAAGCTTATAAGTCAGCCGGACTTCTCGAGTCCTGAATCTACTCCTAGTCTCCTGACCATTCCCTCGCCCGAACCATGGCACAACGTGCTTCGAGACTCTAGCCTCTACGGCCATTCACCAAGCCGAGGAGGTGGCGACCAGGCACCGTCTGAACACCATCCCTCCGCGCATAGGCGTGCGCACAGGGGGGGGGGGGGGGGCAGGGGGGCGGCCACCCCCCCAAATCACTTAAGAGGGGGGCGCAAAATCTGCCCCGTACATTGACCCTTCTAGTCACCCAAGAGGGTGGGGGGGGGGGGGCAAAATTTGCCCTATACGTTGACTTAGTAGAGTGCGGGGGGGGGGGGCGCTGCGACGAACCTTTGCTTTGCCCCCCCCCTAATGGGGAACCCTGCGCACGCCTATGCCTCCGCGAAATGTATTTTAAGCATGAAATGCTTTTAGCCTTTGTTGTCGGCGGCCTTCAAGTGACCTTGAGCCAAATGCCAGCGCCGCTTTCCGGGTACTTCAAACGAGACATCCGGGGAAATCAACGAGAACATACGAGCATTGTCAGCGAGCCATCCGGGCATTCCGACCACTGATCTCATTCCGACCAAAACTTTAAAAAAAGTGCGGTCTTTGGCAGTCACCCCTTCTTACAGGACCGCATTACATACCCTGGTGTTTTCCGAACATATTACGATATTGTTTCAGAGTTCTTCGTGTTTGTTCACGCTATCACTGAAGCTGTAACTTCTTGTACGCTGAAAGCTTACTTACCATTTACAATAGCGACGTTCCAAAGGCATATAGGGCACCATACACTTGCTAATTTCAAAGCCAGCGCCAAGCCTGTGCTCTTTTGAACGCCAGCGGTGGGTGAGTAAACGGTGCGCTGCCAGAGGCAGCGGTTTCGCGGCGCAAGTTGCCGCATTCTTCGAGAGGTGGCGCCACGCTGCGTGCGACGCAACAGCCTGCTGTCGCGTCGTGTGCTGCTGTCGTGTAGCGTCGTGGCCGCATCGGTCTCATACGTTAGGCAAAGCCCAAGATTTATCTCCCACAGTGACAGCAAACAATGGTGTCTGTATGGACGAGTGCACGGTGTAATGCGGTGTAGTTTGGTGGGTGTACCCTTGCGAACATGCACAATGTTGTGGGTAGCATAATCTTCAACCAACCTGCTTTGCCGCTAAACGTTTCATGCTTACATCTACTCCTGATTTTCGGGAGAGACAGACTTTTTTTCACTTTAATAATGTTGTTTCGCTTCCTCTTTCTCTCACTACAAAGTCCCGTGTAGTTCGTGCGAACGAGTTACGCTACAATTTATTTATTTATTTATTTATTTATTTATTTATTTATTTATTTATTTATTTATTTATTTATTTATTTATTTATTTAAGAGTCCTGACATTCCATAGGCACTGTCAACAGATTAACAAATTAGATGCCGAGTCACCAAGGCGTCACTACAAGGTCATCAGAGATCCACAGTAAAACGCATAACTATACACAAGATGAACCAGTTCACACACGTTTACTGGTTTTCCTCTCTCTCACGGCTATATACGCAAAACTGCGTTGAAACTTCACAGTTTCTCATCCTCCTGTTCTCGCCAAGGAACCAAGCTTAGAAGGACAGCGGTTGCGTTTACAAAAGGCGCGGACGGAAGCCAAACCCGGATATCCGGCGCGTACAGATCGTCCAGCGCGCGCCGCTCTTGCGAACAACGGATTTCCGGATTTCCCGCGAGAATGGACACGTTTTCTCTCGCGACTGCCCACCCGGTGTGCACACTTTTCTGCATGCATTCGCGCACACCGCGTGAACCCCGAGAAAGAAAACCCACGCGCGGAGATCAGAGGACCCGGTTTTCCGCTGTTGTGTGCGCGGCCGTTTCAAATATATACGCGTGTGAGCACGATCATTGCAGGGAGGAAGGAGAGGCACGCTCCGGCCACATCAACATGGCGGGCGCCGCTCCTTTTGGGGCTGCTCGACCGGAAATGCTATCCGGTACATAATCTTCACCGCATCCAGGACTATACAATCACGGCCTTGCACTCCTAAGTGGTATATTTAGCTACGAAAATGACACGTAAAATGCATGCAGATCTTACAGCGCAAGATCGAGTGATCGGTTTTGCATTCACGTTACGTAACAATGTGGTCACTTTCATATCCATGATTCTCGTCCCGTAATTACTGTGCTAAGCAGCGACGTGCTGCAGACTGTATGCTGTATTACGTACTTAAATTATTTTAAACATTCTGGAGAGTAAAAAAAAATTGATTTGTTTCGCAAGTAAAGGCTTCTTGTGCCACCAAACAGATCCACGAACCGAATTCAGCATTATACGAAACTCGTTGAAGCTCAAATGATTACAACATGAGTGCTATAGGAGAAGTGGCGTGCGTGAAAACATGGGTCGTTCACGGCACGAAATAAACAATAAAATATCTGCATTCACTAGCATGTTGTCACAACAATACTGTTCGCAGAAACAAATGTCGTCCAAATGTGGTGTCGGACGTTACCGAATGCCGATGGCACGTACAGGCGGCAGCATTATACAAAAAGCTTTATAAATTCAGCTCAATATCATTCTGTTTACCTCGATTCTTTTCCCGCTGGGACACGGACAAACGTGTAAACGAGGTGTTCTCTTTTTCTTTCTTTTGTGCTTGAATCTGCGACGCACTTTAATGTGTGCACAGCAGTCTTAAAGGGAACACCGGTGATTGCAACGAGCTTCGCACAGGCGCAGTGAGCACCATGCGATGTGCTCTTTCGACGCGATGGTTCGCTTCGCGACGATTCAAAGCGCGGAAGTAGACGGCTATGGATGACGAAAAAGCACCACTCACAGTGCGCACAGCGCCTGCGCGAAGCTCGTGCTACTGCCGGCCAGCGGAAGCTCCGGGCGGCCGACACGCGCTCCAGTGTTCCCTTTAACAGTGGACGGCTCTGTACATGCATAGGCAGACTGACAGGGAGAAAGATGGCTGGGTGGATGGATGCAAGACATGGAACATCCGCGCCTAAATTATGTTTTAAATGCGGCAGAAATTCAAGGGCGTAATCGTGGATCGAAACCGCGGCGTTTTCACTCTGAGCACCGGCCTGTGGATATACTGCGGTAAGATGTGCGCTCCAGCGTATTCACCACGCACCACGATATAGACGTACGGTCTCGACCGTATCCTGTGGTGGTACGGATGGAGTGTGTGGCGGTGGTTAGGCTAAATGTTTCACAGAGATTGTAGTCGTGGTGCATTTACTGAATTTAAAGCCTATGTTGAGTTCCTCAGTAACGAGAACGAACACTAGCACTCGTAGAGAATATAGCCTTCCGATGCCATTATCCATTTGGCCGAACAGCTGCGCGAATAAGCGAGCGTCTCCGCGTCACGTGCACACCACTCGCGCCGGAAAGGGGCGGAGCATCGGACTCGGTTGAGGGTGGTGTAGGCTTCGTGTATACAGAGGTCAGAACTCCCATATTATTGCATGCATCAAGTGACTCGACTTAAATGAATGCTATTTTTTAAAATCCAGCAAGTATATCTCCCAACAAAAGCTACAAAACCACAAATGAGGCCGGCACTGCATTTATATTTCATTTTCACTGATTAACTACGTCGTTTATACTAACAACTCTTGGCACATTATAAACATCGCATGATCTAGTTTAAGACAGTGCAAGTGTTGCACGGAATTTATAAGCAAGGAATAGCTTTCTGAGGCAGTCCTAAAGATCCGAGTAACCGTTTGTGCCATCGAGCAACTTCGCGCAATCTTGCGAGTAGCTTCACATATAATTGTTTAAAAAAAAAAATAAGAAAACAAACGTCCGACATCAAGCGATCTCATTAGCTTCAGAAATACTAAATGCACACCCGAAAATAATTGGTGGTGTTTTCGTGAAAGTTCAGGTGACGACCATCGCCACGTCATTGCTTCCTCTGTATGCTTATTTCACTACCTGTTTCATCAACGCAACGAGTCCCTCTGTAGCATTAAGGTCCATTCGAATCCTCTCGCACTTCATAAGCTAATTCATATTGGCTCAGCGCGAGTTACATGCGGATGTATCAGACAAGCGCCGCATCACCCGCGTGAAGCCCAGTCCTTCACGGAGTTACACATGCGAAATTATGATGGCAACGTGCAGAGTGTCATGATTATACACTATGTGTAATAAACGAAGTGTAGCACCTCCTGTAACAGTTCGCGAATTTGAATTCATGACTTTAGATCAGTCTACCTATAACACTACCTGTTATTCTGATCAATGCGTCTCTCCTCTCTGCCCTTCTTATTGTGCATCTGCGAGCAGTGAGCACAGGCGTGCACACGGTGGGGGGGGGGGGGGGGGGGCAGGAAGTTCCCCCCTCCCCAAATCACCTTAGGGGGACGCCAAGTTAGCCCCCTGTCTTTACTCAGTAGCACTGATAGTTGGGCGAGTTGGTAAGGGTTCATGATTAGGAAACGGCGCAACGAAAGGCACGAGACACTGACGATAAAGAAGATAGGAAGACAAGCGCCGGACTCTCAACTCGCTGAGTTGAGAGTCCGGCGCTTGTCTTCGTGTCTTGTTCATCGTCAGTGTTTCGTGTTTTTTCGTTGCTCCGTTTCATAATCATGTCTTTACTCAGTTGGACCTCTCCCGTCACTGTTTAACACGCAGGGTCACGCAGGTTTTTATCGATAATGGCGGCCGAATACCCCCAATGTCGCATTCCAAGAACTGTTTACTTCCCATTTTCACTCCCAGAAAGCCGAGAACCAAAAGCAGGTTGTTGTGATCAGCACACTATTTCTCCATTTTCATTTTTGCATCCATTGCGAAGCTTATTTTCTTTCGGACTCATCCAACGAGGGGGGAGGGGCGCTGGGGTGAACTTTGTCTCCCTCCTTCCTTCTCCCCTTATTAGAAAACCCCGAGCACGCCTATGCGAGCATATGCAGGGTATAAGCCCCCCCCCCCCCCCCCCCGCCATAACAGGACGTGTGCCTAGTTAGCTTTTCACTCCTTCTTTTCTCGCTGTTTCTCCGCGTTATCGTTAATAACCAGCCTGTTCCCGGCCACGCGAAACACACTGCTCTTCACTGCTTCTTTCACTCCACTGCTTCTTTCTTTCCTCTCGTCTACAGCCTGGGTTACGCGAAGTCTCGCCGGCAGAGTGCAGTCGATGCTAAAGCCCCTCCATCGCGTCTGCTGCCTAGCCGGCGGGACAGCCAGCGCCGAGACGAGCAGCCGGCAGACACCGATGGCGCAGTGCTAATGCGGCTGCCAGCAGCGTCCGATGCACCTGGCTCCGACAAGTCACCTGTCGCCGCCGCCCACCGACTGGGGCACCCTGCGAGAGCAGCGCGAGCTTCTTCCTGAGCTATCTCTCTGCGTCGTCTTCTCATAGACGTCCCAGGGCGCAAATGGAAGAGTGCCAGCATGCGACACGGCGCTCGTTTCGGATGACGTCCTGCGCCTGCCGCACTGCATCTAGTCGTTCTCTGCCCGCCGCAGTCGTAATACCAAACGTCTAACGCGGCAGATGATGAACATGGTTATGGTGATGATGATATGTGGCTGCACCGTTGGTATCTAGAAGAGAAATTGTAATTCTCTTAGCCACGAAAAAAAGAAAACACTGAATAATTAGTCATTGCCCGTGGTTTTATCTAGAGTCATCCCGCGGCGTGCGCGCCAAGTTTAGCCAGAATGAATTTTATTTATTTATTTATTTATTTATTTATTTATTTATTTATTTATTTATTTATTTATTTATTTGCATACATATATACACAAGGACACAGAGAAAAAGAGGGAGACAGCAAGCTGGCAACTGCCACCTAGAGGGCCACAACGCCTACTTGCTATTTCGGGAGGAGGGAAGAGGAAAGGAAGATAGGAGGAGAGAAAGAGGAAAGAAGATGGAAAGTAAAGAAAAAAAGTTGACGAAGACTTAGATAAAAAATAGGTAAACACAACCAGAATGAAAACCAACAGACAATGAAGCATTGTCTGCTGGTTTTCATTAAGGTTTTGTCTAACAAAGAGAAACGAGCCCTTAAATTCTCCTTCTTAAGTTCAAGTGTAACCAGAGAGAATCCACTTATCTTACGTGTCTGCGGTTAGCGTCGGTAGCAGCACAATCGTTGGCACGTGGCACTTAACTTTCTCTTTGTCATTTTCTTTCAACGTGAGCTAATAACGCAACACAAAATGGTTTCCAACGTTTAGCAGTTGGACAATGCGCGTCGTAATCTCTACAATGCAAAGTTTCCGCAAAATGAGACTGCATGCATGGTATTCGTGCATCTTAAGGACGCGAGGCGGCAAATTGGGCCAGTTGGTTAACATTCATCTTGAACTTTGTTACAGCGCAACTCTAGACACGGACAAAATGAAGAAAAACGAATAACACGGCGCTGACTCCCAACTAATACTTTATTGAAGAACTTTGAAACACACACACATATATATATATATATATATATATATATATATATATATATATATATATATATATATATATATATATATATATATATATATATATATATATATATATATATATATATATATATGTGTGTGTGTGTGTGTGTGTGTACAAGACCCATGACAGATACATCTAACATCAAGGCAGCATCGTCAACATTACGCATAATCAAGATTGGCAAAGGTAATTAACTAAATCTGATGTATGAGGAGCGACTGACGGTTCCTGATACAAGTCTGACGGTCACACTCCAGATAAGCGCGTTGCGTGAAAACTGTGAAATAGCAATGCGCTGCGCGGCAGTAGAAAATTGAAAGGCCTGTGAATAACAATAAGACCCATCTACGGCCCGCGCAGTGCTGCGGTCGACGGTAGATGGCGCACCGCTGGCCGTAAGAGTGGTGGACAAAGGTGCGCGCACATTGACATGTTGAAGCTCTCCTCGTTGAACATGTGCATGTACCGTGGTGTTTAGATGTGTGTGTAGCCACTTATGTGTACGCGCTATCGTTTTTACTTTCTTTCTTTCTTTTTTAAGTCCTTAGGCCAGGGCATCGGTTGATGCCCGCCCGTTACAAAGGGCGAGGCCATAAATCCAAATCCAAATCCAAATCCAAATCCAAGGGAGGCATTTTACGATAATTCAAGGGGAAGCCTAACGCGTAGTTATAAAGCGAGATTCAGTAAAGAAGAAGAAGAAGAATGCACATACTGTGGGGATGATAAGAAAACGGCGGATCGTGTTCTAATCGAATGTGGAGATATCAACCCAGGTGTACGTCTGGGCACGAGGCTACATGAAGCTTTGGGTTTTAGGGACAACAATGGAAAGCTGAACACGTCCGCGATTGAAATAAGTAAGAGACGTACGGTTAGAGTGCAGGTGCAGAAAATTAGAGAGAAAGGACAAAAATAGTGGGAAAAATAAGGACATTCTGCCGTATAGAGGGCAGGGAACTGGGCTGTGAATTTACGTTTTTTTTTTTTCTCTGTAGTAAAATAGACTTAATCGAAGTAGAGGCATTAGGCCAACATTAAAATAAAAGGAAAAAGTTTTTTATTTTTCAAGCCTGGTGGCACACCTGTCACCACGCCGTTATAAAGGGGACGCTCATAGCATCCATCCATCCATCCATCCTAACTGGCAGTTCGGCATACAGTTGAGTGACGCATTTGTCTTCCAAACGCCGCTAGCAACCACGCATTGCGGAGAAGCTGACGCTCGGGTCAATTCTTGTATTTCTCGATAACGCCGCTGCAGCGAACTGGATTGGCACTAGTCATCCACAGTAAAGTTAATCACGGGCCTTCGACACGCCAAACATGTCGATCGGTGACCCGGTAGGCATGTCGCCTGCAAAAACGCAGTGCGTCTTCGCCGCATAGCTGCGGTTGTTAGCCAGACCTATGCGCAACTCTGCTACCTAAAGGTAGCACGTACAGTAACTCTAGCTCGGCACGCGCTCGCGTGAGCCATAAACATTTGTGGTTGACTGTACAAGGGTACGAGCCACCTACTGATCTCCGTGGCGGCCGCTCCCTTTTGATAAAACTGCGCAGTTGATTCCCAAGCGACGCAGCCCCCCCCCTCCTCGACCCTTCATGCTCGTTCGCCTGACGGAGCCGGGCGGCGGCCGCGCCCGTTAGTAACCTTCGCAAGTTTTCGCTCGCACAGAGAACATACGACGCGGGGAGCGATGTCATCTATTTGGACTTTATACAGAACATAACGGCGACGGCAAAAATGCGCGTGGAGTGTACATATGATTTATATTATACCAACAAATACGCTGCGCATTGTATCTGTACACTGGGTATTTCTGCATGTATAGAGACTTTTAAATATAACATTTAGTGTAGGGTAAGTATAAAGGGTGGAAAGACAAAATTTCTTCAATAGTGAACTTTCGGGTGTAGCAGACGTCCACAAAAGTTAAAATCACACCAATCTGTAGTTGGTTAACTAAAATTAACCAATTGCCTTTTTAAGTAATTAGCTTACGGCACATAGTTTCAACTGACGAATCGTAACCGACGAGATCGCAAGGTGTATTAAACAAATTTTCAGAGCGATACCTGCTTCGAGGTACCGATTCCCAAGGTGTGCCACGATATACAGCGAGCATGAATGACAGGCCATGCAACGAATAGTATGACATGAGTGTCATACACGTCGTGATATAAATGACACGGTGTCATTGTGATGCAATGATGGCCTAATCATTATATATTTGCAGGGGGCGCTTGCACCCGTCCCCTAATTCGTCCGCGGGGGCGGGAGGCGGGAATAAGACTTGTCTCCTCGTTCCCCCCGGAGCAGCATACATAGCCAGCCCTAATTAGAAATTCCAATTTGTTCTAAACATGTAAAATGCTGGAATGATCGTTTTACAAGCTATGATAGATCTATTGTGTGTAGCTCACTCTCAATGCCGATGTTTAAATAACTGTCGGTTAGCGTCGCCTTATGTTCACTACAGTCGTTTAGTGCGGGCTATGCACTCTTATAATAAATTAATAAATGTTAATAATAATTAATAAATAATAAAGTAAAATCTCGTTAATTCGGAAAATCGGATAATTCGGACGTCTTCTCTGGTCCCGGCCAGCATATGCATTGTTTGATGGCGTCAAACTCTCGTTAATTCGGTCATATTAGGTCTCAACCCGGTCAATTCGGACGATCCTCGCAGCACGCCGAGCGCGAAGCACCGCAAATGTGCGACGCAAAGGAACGAAAACGACATTCACGGGCGGCCGAAACGGCCGCGGGCTTTCAGAAAGGCGTGGTCACCATCCACAATCGTGCTGTTGGTACACAATCAGGTTCAGAGCACGTTTCGAATTAAGACACGGGGGTCTTGAGCCGCGTTCACCAAGTCGCAAATAATGAAAATTGCGGTTTTTGCACTGCTCATATACAAAATAATTACTGCATTTACGTACTCCTCAAGAAAATGAAAGTGCATTGATATAATAAACATTTATTTATTGTTTTCTTGATACTTTAGATAACTCGGTATTGGATGAACTCGGACAGTTTTTCCGGTCCCGTAAAATTCGAATTCACGAGCTTTTACTCTACTATATAATTCTGGCACGGATATAGTATAGCGTTGCTCGACCCCGCATGAATTTACCAATACTGCTTGTGATAAACACGTGCGCTGTAGCGCGCATCTCCCCTCCATGAAACGAAGATCGGCTCTCGAACGCGATTGCTGATGTTTCGTAGAACTATAAGCTATCCTTCAGGCGTCACTGCAACCGTACGACTGGTAAGCCTATGTCACAGCCACTCAATTGACTAAACACGTCGATTCGCCACGTAAAGCTTGGCTCAAACGAAGTCGCACAGACAGCTACTCGCCGATTGCTTCGCTCAACGTCGATTCCCTTGGTGGTACAATGTGCCGGTATTAAATGCGTTAAGCATTTCTATGGCGATTCAACAAGAAAACGGCCCGTCAGTCGGTCCCTCTGTGACGTAAGATGATCATTGCCATAAAGGAATGATTGAATTAAATTAAATTCGCATTCCGGCGCTGGGGTTTGAACCCGGGCACTATCGCTTCGAAGTGTTCAACTACAAAGCTACACACCCATTTTTTTTCCCTCATTTGTGGTATTTATTACATATCTTATGTAAACTATCACAAACGTTATGGCGAAGTGTTTCAGTCAACTAGCGCCAATAAGCGCACAAACATCATACCAGACAAGCATTTAAAGGCGAACATAAACGCACAGTAGATTTCCAGAAAAAATAGGGAGCTTGCAAAGCGTGTATACATTTGAACCATGTGAATGTGTGGGGTGCGAAACAAATGCAGAAATATAACGTTTTCTATTAAAAGGACACTAAAGGCCAATAAAAATTTATGTCGGAGTGAAAGGTAAATGTTTGAAAACGTCTAAAATATCAATATTATAAATAGCAGTGTTCTAGTAATGGAAAAATTAAATGCAGGACACTATATGCGCCACTAGTGGGACGTTTTAAGCCGAGCCCGAGTATAAATTATCAGTAGTATTATAGTGAACTATAGTAGTATTCAAGCTACTTAAGTAGCTTGAATACTACTGATAACTTGTGATAAAAAAATGACATTCCGAGCATTGCAAGACGTAATAAATGCTGCTTCTGCGTTTATGTTTGATTCATAGAAAAAAGAACTTGACGTTACAGTGGAGAGAGAGAGAACACAACTTTATTGTCGTCAGACTTTATGGAGGTAGGTGATCCGCCAGGCTGAACCTGGTGGCCACCTCCTCTGCTCTCTGTATGGCCTGTAGCTGAACTCCCAGGCTGGTGGAGGTCAAAACCTCCTCCCACCCTTCGGGCGAGGGAGTGGCCAGGAGATCGGGAGAGGGGGGTTGTTCCCTGCAGTCCCAGAGAATGTGATGAAGTGTGGCTATTGACCCACAATACGAGCAATACGGGTCAATCGTGTCGGGGTATATACGTGCATAAATATATGGACACGGGAATGAATGCGTTTGCAGTCGGCGCCAGACAACCTCCTGGCGCTTAGTTAACTTGTGGTGCGGGGGTGGTTTTAACTGCCTCGATAGGCGGTAATATTGCGTAATGTCGTGATATGATGTCAAGGCTTCACCAGGGTCCCCCGGAGCAGAGGCGGGTCCCACCACTCGGCTGACGAATTCTCGAGCATATTGGTGGGCCGCCTCGTTTCCCGGGTTCCCCGCGTGAGCCGGGACCCATATCAGCTCAATGGAGCATAGTGTTTCTTCCTCAGGATCAGTAAGCAGAATGGGGCGGAGTAAACGCAGTGTTGTGGGGGCCACAATGCCACGTGCAAAGTTGGAAATAGCGGCCTTTGAGTCGCTTAATATAATGGTGAATCCGGCTGCTACTGCTAAGGCTATGGCCGCTTCCTCGGCTTCTGTCGTGTTAAGTGCGCGGACGGAACCAGCCGTTTTTACTCGGGGTGAATCTGCATTGACGACAGGAAGAGTGATTACACTTATTGCGTATGCATTGGTCAAGTCTCGGTATTGGGCGGCGTCAACGTACGCCACTTCAGGGTTGGACGCGTACTTTTTGTGCAAGGATTTGGCCCTCGCTTTCCTTCTGCCGTCGTGGTGGTTGGCCAACATGTTCTTTGGCAGCGGTTTTATGAGGAATTTTCTTCTGATATTGGGGGGGATTATGGCAGGATCGTTACCCGTTGGAGAAACCTCGTGCCCAATTTTATCAAGGATCCATCGGCCCGTCCTGCTTCCTTGTAATCGGTGAATTTGCGCCGTACGATGCGCTTCGAGAAGTTCTTCTAAAGTGTTATGTAGCCCAAGATTGAGAAGGCGCTCGGTCGAGGTGTTTCGGGGGAGCCCCAGTGCCACCTTATAAGCTTTACGTATAAGGCGGTTTAGTTGGGCTCGCTCAGACTGAAGGAGGTGCAAGTAAGGGAGGGCGTACGTGAAGCGCGACAAAACGAAGGCCTGAATTATCTGGAGTAATTCTTTCTCCTTCATGCCTCGATTGCGCGCGCTCACTCGAGATATGAGATGGGCTGTCTGGTTCACCGTTACGGCCAGGCGGTCCAATGTGATGTTGTTGTGGTGGTTTGTTTGTACAATGAGTCCGAGCACTCTCATGTGGCCCACCTGTGGTATTGGCGTGTCGTTCACATAAACGTTGATACTTGGGAGTGGAGTCTTAATTTTGCGTCGGTCTGGAGGTCGGAGTATTAGTAGCTCCGATTTGCTCTGCGAGCACTCTAAACCCGCATCCGTCACGTGCTGGACGACTGTGTCCGTAGCCCTTTGAAGGGTCTCTTCGATTTGACCATCGGATCCCACAGTCGTCCAGAGCGTGATATCATCTGCGTATAGGGTGTATCGCAGGCCGGGTATCTTGTCGAGCTTGGAGGGTAGTGACCTCATAGAGAGGTTGAATAGAAAAGGGGATAAAACGGCTCCTTGCGGAGTGCCGCGATCACCAAGAGTTATTAGCTTGGAACGGAGGTCGCCCACCGAGAGTTCTACTGTTCGGTCGGTTAAGAAAGCACGGATGTAGTTAAATATGCGTCCTCCGGGTTGTAGTTCGGATAGACTGCCTAGAATGGTAGTGTGCTTGACGTTGTCAAATGCTTTGTGAAGGTCCAGACCGAGCAAAGCCTTGGTACTAGTGCCACTCCCAGGACGTAGAAGATCGTGGTGCAACTGGATGAGTGCATCCTGAGTAGATAGATGGGCCCTGAAGCCCAGCATTGTTGGGGGAAGTAAGCTGTGCTCTTCCGCGAAATTTTGCAGGCGGCAGAGCACAACGTGCTCCATTAGTTTGCCCAGGCAGGAGGTAAGCGAGATGGGGCGAAGATTTTCCAGGTTGAGTTTCTTGCCCGGTTTTGGTATAAAGGCGACCCTTGCGTGTTTCCAGTCTCCTGGTAATTGGCCGGACCTCCAGCACTCATTCATATATTCGGTAATGGCCACCACCGACTTTGGATCGAGGTTGCGCAGCGTCTTGTTTGTGACCCCGTCAGGGCCGGGCGCCGATGTTGTGCGCAGTTTGTGTAATGCTACGCAAACTTCAGCTTCCGAAATGTCGGCGTCCAACTGTTCGTTCGGGGTTCCTGTGTAATGGGGCAACTGCGCTGTGCTGCTTTGTTTTTGGGAGGTGTTGAAGTAGCGTGTGATGAGCTCGTCCAGCAGCTCCTCGTCGGTGCCCGGGTATTGGTGGATAATGCGCGCAAGCTGTTTGCGTGCCGCCGACTTGGAGCTGCCGGGGTCAAGCATGTGCCGCAGCAGATGCCATGTTTTTTTTGCAGCCCATCTGGCCATTGAGGCTGTTGCAAATTTGGCCCCACTGCTGGCGTTCTAGCGCAGCAGTCTGGGCTTCAAGTTCGCGTTCGAGCCTCGCAATGCGGCGGCGGAGCCTGTTATTGTGACGCTGGCGCCGCCATCTACGCATGAGGCTTTCATGCGCCTCCCACATATGTAGAAGGCGGGAGTCAGTTGATGGCTGTTCTTGAGTTACGCCTGTTTGATACGTTGTAGTGTCCACATCTCGACGTAACGAATGTATCCATTCGTTCAGGTCTGATATGGATTCGGGCGCCGTTTCTTTGCGCAGTTGGCGGAATTTATCCCAGTCAGTAATGTGAGCTGTGGCTCGCTTTTTTGCATTGCTAGCGGTCACCTCAATGGTTATCGCTAGAATGCAATGGTCACTTCCTACTGTGTGACCCGTGTTTTGCCATCGGGCACCCTGTGTGTTTCTGCATAGGGAGAGATCCGGCGTGGTGTCCCTACACACGCTGTTTCCGACTCGCGTTGGTTGCTGTGGGTCGTTGAGGATACTGAAACCTAGGTCGTGTATGATGTTCCATAATCGGAGACCCTTGGGATCCGATTTGGGATATCCCCATTCGGGATGTTTCGCGTTGAAATCGCCTAGTACCAGCAGCTTTGCGTCCTTGGCCAGAAGCGATGCCTTCCGAAAGATGTAAGGAAGATCCGCACCTCTGTCTCTCGGTGGACTGTATATATTTAGAATGAGGAGTGGCTTGTCTCCTCTTCGTTTTGGTACGATTTCCACCAGTGTGTGATGGATGCTCGTGCCTTCAATTTCATGTTGAATAGCTGTGAGGTTTTGATGTACTAAAATGGCAGTGTGGCACTGTGCGCTTACGGAGAGGTCTGTTTTCTGATTATATGGTACGTATCCGGGCAGGTTAGCGGGACTGTTAGTTTCTTGCAACACTATGATGTCCGGGGTACGTTCTCCATCTTGTGCGTGGTTCTGAATATGCTGGGTATGTTGCTGCAGGTGGCCCCTCTTTTTGCGGTAGCCCCTGCAGTTCCATTGCCAAACGGTGAGCGTTTGGCGTGCAGCCATGACTAAGTAGTTATTGGTGCGGTGGCCGGCGGTTGCCGGCTGTTTGATGGTGTGTGGTGTATGGCCAACTGTACGCTGAAGTCGGCCAGTGCGGCTTCGGTCGAGCTCTTGAGCACGGCGAACGAATTGTTTGTTTCTAGGATGATTCGGTGGATTGCATTAAAGCGTGTTTCTAGTTGGGCTGTTAAATCGGATCGTAGGGTGGAGATGGCTGCCGTAACTGCCGTCGTTACTGTTGCGGTTATGTCCACCTCTGCGTGGAGTGAAGCGGTGGGCGTAGCTGCCTTGCGTTTATTGGCATTTGGAGGTTGAGGTGCTGGCGCTGACGCCGTGTTGTTGGTTGTGAGTGAGTTAGGGTGTGCTTCTTGCGTTTGGGATGGTGTGGGTGTAGCTGTTTGTTTGTTGAAGTTGAGTGCTCTGTCAATTTTGGCTTCTAGAGACTTTATGTAGCTAGTCAACTTAGCTATCTGGGACTGCTGGGCCGAAATTTGTGCCTTAAGTGCAGAATTCTCCTTTGCCAACTCCCTCACCTGTGCATCGGATGATAGTAGCGACGCCGGGGGGCCCCGCTGCCAGGCCAGCGACTTTGGCGCTTCTCCGGGTCGTCTACTGGATGACCGGGACGTCGAAGGGGTGCGTCTGGCTGAGTGGGACGTCGGGCGCTGTGAGCGAGATCGAGATTTGCTGTGTCGGCGTTGGGCTGAGCGGGACCTCACGCGCCGGGTCTGGGATCGGGACCTGCGCTCTGGGCCTTTGTGCTGGCTGCTGCTGGTCCCGGGTGGTGGAAAAGATGGAGAATGGTCTCGAGGGGATGGTGAGCGGCTGCTTGAGGGGCCGCTGTGGGACGGGTTGCCTTGGGTGTTCGATGTAGGTTCTTGGGCTTCTTGCTTCCATTGCGGGGTGGGTGGCGCTTTCTTGACAAAGCGATACTTGCAGTTTGAGCTGCCGGTGTTGTGTGCACCACAGCAGACGATGCAGCGCGACGTGCACTTGGGTTTCTCGCCTTCTCCCGGTGGAGGGTGTTCCTCGCCGCAGCGGCGGCACCGCTGCTTGCGTGGCAGCGGGCAAACATCCGTGCGGTGACCGACCTTGCGGCAGTTGAAACATGCTTCCACCCTGTTGTAGAACGGATAGAGCCTGATGTCGGTGCCGTGGTAGAATATCCACTTGGGAAGAGTCTTGGTCGTGAGTGCGACCACAATGTGCCTAGTTTGGCCCATGCGTCTTCCACTCACAATAGGCATGTCGGGGTTGCTGGCTTGTAGGTCCGCCAGTATTTCGTTGTCCGAGAAGTCATCGTATGCATGGAACATTATGCCTCGTACGGCGTCATCCGGAGGGGGGGCGTAGACATGGAGCTCGATGGTATCAGTGCCCACGTTAATAGACTTCACGCGGAGGTAGGCCTGGGCGCGTTGTGAGTCGATGACACTCAGTGTAAAGGTATTATTGGTGGGGTGCGTCCGAAGACGATCCCGACTTGCGGGTGGCTGATCCGGCAGCGACGCTGCCTTTAGCAGGGCGTCATGCAATTGCCACGGTGGCACTTTCGTCAAGTCGATGGGTGTTCTTGGCCGTCCTACTATATGGATGGTGTCTTGCGGCAATCGGGGAAGTGGTGCACGCCGGCGTAATGGAGGCGGACGTGGCTTAATCTGGTGTTGGCGTTCCGGCACAGCGGCGCGGGCATTGTCCGACGCACTCAGTTGAAGATCGGGCTTGCCTTGGTTTTGAAGTTCCCGTCGGCGTCGTTCCTGGGCACGATAGCCGGGCGACTGCCACGAGTCGTCCGACCACTCCTCTTCAGAGATGGTATGACCTTCTACGACGCACTGCATGCCGGTGGGCGGCAGGGGCACGACGGCGGGAGTAGCGACAGGTGCGGCGCGAGGCCTCGACAAGGAGCCGAACGCGCGCTGAGCCAGCTAGGCTCAGGGCGGCGAGCGGCGTTGCCCGGGTAAACAAACTCTCCTGGGAGAATCTTGAGAAATCCAGCGTCGAGTGTGGTATCCGCGCGTTCCTAATAACTTCATGCACCCACTCGTACATAAATTATTGGTCGGTAAGCATTCGTCGCAGCGAAAAAGCCGAAAGACTCGGGAGGCGATGTGCAGTGCGTCCGATCGCTTCGAGCGTTCGCCACGAATCCACAGTGGAGCACGGCGCGGGTTGTGCAAAAGTTCCGTTTTCTCAGGGCTGAGCTCCGCTGGCGCGGTCGCGTCTCAGCGGTAGTTTCGTTATCGCGTACTGCTGCGTGTGCCTTGCACGTTCGTGAAAGTCGATGTAACGGAAAGATCGAAAAAATAGAGAGTTTTAGCACTGGGGACCCCAAGCCATCTGCGCACGCACGCTATTGCGTTCCTTTGTACTCCCAGCCGCATCCACGGAGAATACAAAAGAGCGCAAGGGCCCGCGCGCCCCCAAGCCCGCGGGAACCCAGCACTAAAACTCTCTAATGCCGTGTCCATGTGTTGTGTAAGAGCAGCAAACACAGCGTCGGCGGCCGGGCAGTAAAGGCGGGCAACAGTGGGCAAGGCAAATGATACGTCAGGAGGCCTTTTCAGGCGCGCGATTTGAAGCGCGCTAACGCTGTACGCAGACCACTAAAACATGATTTTCATTCAAAATAAGCATTTCGTTGACAGGAAACAAGCACTTCGAGGTTTCTGGAACGCTATTTCAACAATCAACGTCAACTTAGTGCCTTTAGTGTCCCTCCGAGGCTAGAGTGAATTTCGCAGTTGTGGAATAAAAGCCCTCTGCAGAAGATGATGTAAAGCCGACATGGATGGTTGTACACATGACATCAGTAAAATTTTCATTTTGCTAAAATTTTGCGAAACGCGCGTAACTGTGGTCGCGGGATGCGCGTCCCACAGCTGCTAGGAAATCGGGCCGCTTCAGACGCTAGAAAGAACATTAAAGATTCCATGCCGACGCTACTCGACAACAACGTTGGTGGGAAGCCTGCAACGTAAAAGAAAAGTTTCAGCCATTGCACTCGTGAAGGTGGGTGGCCAGCGGAGTTGAATATGGCACACGTATCTGCTCGCGTCGGCGTCCTTTGTAAGCGCGCCGCTTTTCGGGCGTTCTCAAAATGTGCGGCCGACCCATACTTGCCGACCCATACTTGCCACCATGCTTGCCCCGCACGACCGCACTAGATAAAGTGAACCAGAAGCTTCGACTCGACTGACGTGGCGAAACACGCACGAAAGGCGTACCGCTCCACTACAGTGTACGCTCCACTTAAGCTTTCTGCACTGGCTCCGGGATCGGCGATATCAATTGATGACGTCATGATGTAACGTCACTACGATGTCGCAAATTTCGGGGACATGTGACGTCATTTAATGCCAACGCTCGCTCGGTGGAGGTCGCGTGGGTTTTTTCTGTTCGTGAACGGTCGCGGACGGACACTGCGAAATCAACCAGGTGTGCCCATTTACAGCTCCGCAGTAAAGAAAAAAAAAAAATCTGTGCTTACGCATCACAAGACACACCTCCCAAAGGAGTGAGTGAATAAAGGGGACCATGGGGCGATGCGAAGCAGCGTTTCGGCATGTAGAGCCCGCGTTTCAGAGGGGGAGTGGAAAGGGGAGGGGAGAGAGGTAAAGGGAGAGGGTAAGTAGAGAAGGGAAAGGGGAGGGGAAATGTGAGAGTGTGAAAGGGGGAGGGGGGAAGGGGAAGAGGAGAGGGTGAGGGGAAAGGGAGGGGAAATGGGAAGTGGAGAGGGGAGTGGAGAGGGATGTGTGTACAGAGTGCTTGCGCATGCGCAGTAAGGGTGGTCACGCCGCACACCACCACTACCGGATTGAACTCCGCTATAATATGCTTCACATCTAATAACTTTATTGAGTTCCTGCAGGCTGCCGGGCTGGGTTCCCGCCGAGGAGCCGGCCGTGAGACCGTCTCTCAGCGCCTTCCTTGTCCTGCTGGATAGCCCAGAGTTGGTGGTTCAGTCCTGAGCTGAGCAGCACGGCCTGCCAATGCACCAGTGGGCCTTCACTGGAAGCCGCCTTCCCAGTTTTGGCAATTAGCGTTTTCTGCGTGGATTTTTTTTCTCTTGGCAATCCAATTGATCTCTTTGTCAGGATGTGGGCTTGTGGTTCATTTTGGGGTGTTCATGAGACTTTTTGCATTGTTTAGACACATACGTACACAAGTGACAGCTTCCAAATAGTTACTGCACGTGCATGAGCAGGTATGTTTTCCACACGAACAGCCTCGACCACAGATTAGCGGACACACCATTTTTTTCTCTATTCACCACTAATCTCTTACATCGAGTTGTGACATTCCTGCAGTGTGCTTTAAAAGCCCTCATGCTGCTCCTGCACCTTCGCTGGAACGTGAATAAGCGAACACACTTAGAACGAGAAAAGTAGTCTGGGAACGAGAAGTTCTTGGGGAAAAAACATTCTTGCAGGAAAGCCAACTTACAGGTGTTTGCAAAGTGTGCCCTAGGGGCACTCACTATATTTCAAAGTGTCGACTGTAAGGAAGCCAGGTGGCTCACATTTCAAAGTTAAATGACGGAGAAACAGCAGAGACACACAGACATCAATAGATTAAAAGTTTTATTCAACTTGTGCGACTAGCAAAAATCATTAGGTTTTAAGCTCTAAGCGTGCTCAAACATCTTGTTAAAAAAAAAAAAAAAGAGACCACATTTCAGTGAAAACGGCTAACAAGTAACTTCGAAACTTGTACGCACTTGCTTAACAATCATTTATGCGTGTAGAGCAACACTGACAGTAATACGCGAAATGATTAGACAGATTGCACAAACAAAGCATCTTTGTGTTCTACACAAAACTAAACATGAGAACTGCCTGATACAGCCTTTGTTTCAGGACATTGACATCAAACTGAACAGTAAACGCAGAGTAAGGGCGGCAGTTTATAATGAAATACAGTAACAACAATAAAACGTGAAGAGTAAAAACAAGCAAGATACAACATGCACTAGATTTTTCTTTCTTTAGTGCAAGATGAACCACAGGCTGTCTGGCAAGGAACTTACAAGCAAACAAAGTGATGAATAAGTACACAAAAATGGAAGAATATGCTCAAAAACTATATGTTTACAGGCACGCAGTAGGAGAAATAGCATGAGCAGCGCAGTGAAGTTCAAGGTGGATTGCTGTAATGTGATCATAAGCTTTACTATATAACTACATCAGTTATTTATATATTATAAAGAACCTCTATTTCATAGATAGCAGGCAATGCTATGAGGGCTAGAGACTTTCATAAGTGCTAGCATTCATGACTGAAAGATAGTGTACCACCTATGAAGGAAAGACTTAGGTATTCATAGTTTTGTGACATTTATTTACCAGAAGGCACCCGAGATATGAGCCCAATTACCAGCATGCGTGTGGAGTGACATGTTTGTGCGACTGGTGGCCATAGCACACTACTCAAACTCACCACGAAAAACACAGTTCATAAGATACTGGAAGCATAGAACGTATTAAGAATGTGTCAATTGGCAAAAACTTGCATCCACGAGTTGAAGTTGCAATGAAGGAAGCATGTATTCCATAGAAAGCATCCCAGACTTAAAAGAAACTGCACAGCAAAGCACTTATGACCGCTGTACTCCCATAGCTTCCGCGGCATTGCCTGGTACATATGAAATGGACTACAGCCAAACAAGCACTACTACTAGTCTGCTGGCTTCAAATATGAAAAATCTCTCATTGCTGCGCTCGGCGGCGACATTTTGGCACATTCAAACTCAAGTCAATAAACTTTCTCAGTCAATAAAACTTTCTCGCTATATATCAATGGTCATAATCATGGCGTACCAACTATAGCATTACCTGAATACAGGCAACTGAGTGCGGTAGACAGGCCTGCACCAACATGCCTACTTTGAAATGCACTTGGTCTGCTACACGAACATTTCAATGCTAAGCTCCAAATTTCGTTCAGGCTCATTTCCTTTATCGACAATCTTTCTTCCTCGTTTACTTGAAACCTCTATATCCTACTTCAGTTTGCCATTTCTGGGAGTCGATTTGCCTGTCGTAATATCAATACAGCAGGAAACAAATGCAAAAGCAGCATGACAAACATGAAAGTAGACAAGGTACGCATCTGACATGCTACCGAGGCCAAAAGCAGCTGACATGTTGTTGGCATTTGTTTATGCATTCTTAGCATGACAGGTAATACGTGTCATGCGTTCATCGTGATGCGTTCTTCACTTCTTATCTGAAAGTGGAAGAAGATACGAAATGGCTAAATTCAGCACCTGAACAAGCAGATTCTTGGTTATGCAGTCAAATATGGAAACTGGTCACCACCACTGCTGCTAGACGAAAGAGTGAAACTTCAGCAGCATTTTCAAAGCATGGTGAACTCAGCCACGAAGCTGGGTTTGCCAAGATGCCAGCATCTGTTCACCTTTGTGCAATCTCAACATTCGCAATGACACATGCAAACAGTGACACAATGCATGCAACTGAAAAAAGCCTATAGCCACTAATCCACAGCAGAACGTGAAAGAAATCATGCACTAATATTGCGTACACATAAGAAATACAGAATACACATGGCTTATATTTCTCGCACAAGAAGGGAAATGCATCATAAATGGGTAAGGATTGATAACCAAGTTCTTAAGTTCATTTTATGAGTCAGAAAGCTAACTGCTACAAAATAATCATGACAATTATACAGTGCATATACAATTCAACAGCAGACAGAAACAATCTAGGTAAAAGCTATTCATTCTCTCGGTGCACTTAGTCTGTCCCAACCTAGCTTCGCAGTTCCTCATTTCACGTGAATGCAAATATTTCACTCGGACATTTCTTCACCACGCCCCCCAGGGCCGTAACCAAGGGAGGGTTGAGGGGGTTCTGACACCCCCCGAAATTTTTGCATGCTTTAACTTTTCGGGTGGCACTAAAACACTTTCGTGCCTTCACAGCGACCATTAGTTGCCAAAGTTAGCCGTTATACACACAAACACCCCCCAAAAAAAATTCCTGGGTACGGCCCTGACATCCCCTTTTCTCAGCACCAAGCCCGTTACTAAACATGTCCACTGCCACGGCAATGAAAAATATGAGACGAGTATGATTATTCATGGCTGCATTATAACTAGGGGTGTGCGAATATTCGAAAGTTTTGAATATTCGTCGAATATTGCATTCGAAATATTCGTATTCAGTTCGAAAATGGTGTATTCGAAAAGTTTCGAATATTCGATAACTTCGAATAATCGAAAAATTCAAATATGCGATTCGATTATCATGCATAAAATAACTCGTCTTCCACATTTCTGCTGCGTTCATATCGCTAAAAACGTTGCCAAGAGGAGCGATAAACATCGTAAGTACATGGAGGCACGATATCTGCCTGCAACGAGCGCCCCAATACGTATGATTTATTGCTGGTGCATCTCCGACGTGCAGCGCTGTTGGCGATCATGTAACCGTACATTTTCAATATTATGCGGCCGTAACGTGCCGTACTACCACTCGTTCACTATGCGGGACCACTTCTGAAGAAAGACAGTGACGCACGTGACTGGTGGCGGACTGTAGGCACCTTCAGATACCCCAGTCTGGCAAAGCTTTGCCCCATGTAACTCCCTATACCAGCCACTTCTGTTCCAAGCGAGCGTGCCTTTTCAGTGGCAGGGGGGAGGTGTTGTCTCTGGTACAAGGGAGCGCCTGCTGCCTGATCACGTGGAGCAACTCATATTTCTTCATGATAACATATAGTCACTCATTACTTTCATTGTGCTGTGATATTTGCTTGTGTTGTGATGTGCATTGTGCTGGCCTAGACATTGTGTTCTGGAGATAGCAGTGCATGTTGTGTTACCAGTCAGGCTGGTAATGTTCTTTTTTTTTTCCAAATAGCTACATGTTAAATAAAATATTGTTACTGTGGAGGCGTTTTTCCTTTGATATTCGATATTCGATTCGATATTCGAAGGTGGATATTCGTATTCGATTCGTATTCGAAAAATTTCATATTCGCACACCCCTAATTATAACCTTTGTGACCACTCTTCACACAACACCTACATGCATCATATACGAGCTAAAAGAAATTGCATGGTAACATTTTTCAGGTCCTAAAGTGAAATTGATATTCCAACAAAGCAAGCAAGGCTGTAAGGCAAATACTGCAAGCGATATTAACTGCTGATAAAGCAGAAGGCACAGCACCAAAACACTGCAATAATTTCACCCAAGGCAACAATACAGTAGCAGTATTGTTACAGGTGCAATAAAAAGCCTGCATTAAATGATACCGCTCATTATATCAATGGTGTAATACCAGTATAAATAAACATAGCTAAGGCACATCCATATTGACAGCACTTGTAAACAGTACAAAGAGCAGCAAAAGGCCTTGAAACAGCAACAATGCCCGGACACAGAACAAGGCACTCGACAATCTTGGCTGAAAAATGTGCGTTGCTTCAAACATTCTCCAAGTCTGGTAACCCTACGTTTTGTCTTTGATGTAGTACATCAGCTTGCAAACACAGAAAAAACCTTGTATACAGTGTACTTATGACATTTCAAGAGGTCTGAATGCTGTAAATAGCATGCTCCATTCGAACCACCTGGCCCACTCCTAATGCTGCATTTTTTTTTGCATTGTCAAGGGTTAAAAAATCCGAGCAAAAGTTTTAATTTGTTAAGGTGTGTGGGGGCAAAGGCTAAACTGCATTGGGACAGCTGAACAAACACGACAGCTTGCCATAAAATGAAGATGAAGCAAACAAGATCAACTGAGACATGTTGACAAGTCAGCACGTGCACTTTCCGTGACGAAGCCAATGGCAAGCATGTCGTGCACATTTAGTAATGCTCGCTTCAGCCCTGTTGGCCGACTTCACTTTCCGCTAGCAAGTGCAACAAACAGAAACCAATTCTTCTCAGTAAGCGATAAGTAGAGCATGAGAATAACACGCAGCAAAACATTATAAGGAATCTAGTGAATACTAGGAGACGCCATAAGCTGGTTTTCAAAAAAGATGTAGCCACCATCATGGCGGCCATGCAGATTATCTAGTGCAGTGGTTCTCAAATGGAGTTTGTTCCACGATGCCATTGCCCGCGAAAAAAAAAAAAGTTTTTGGAGACGAGTTTTGACCTATTCCCAGTTCCACATCCTGCTCCAGGAACTGCAGCAACATTCTGAGCAAGATCACCTCGGCTGCCCCAACGTCTCAATTAAAAACTAAGCCTGCTACATCAGCCTCCCCCCCCCCGGTTCGTCACATCAAGGGGTCCGCCATCACTTCGACCAGTCCACAAGGGTTCCCAGACGCATCGACGGCTGAGAACCACTGATCTAGTGCAATGACACATTTCTTAGTGTGACGACAACAATTGCACATAGCAGAAGGCTAAAATGGCCTCCTCGCTGAGAGATAGTCATTGTGTCAATGATAGCTCACCAATCACGTAACAGAAAATTTGTCACCAGGTCCACGTCAAGAAGCACACTACCCCCATGGTCCAGACATGTTTGGCAGGAACTGAAAGAACTGACGGGCTTTGACAAAATTAGCGGTTCATTGTACTAGGAGCACAAGATGAATACAATCAACGACTCACTCAAAACATGCACGCAGGCTGAGCGTACTTCATGCCTTGTGCAATGTTAATAGCCACAGAGCCTGCGCGGAGAATGTGGAGCAAGCATTAACGGTATGAACCGAAGGCGCTTGTTTCAGTGCTAGATGCTGTAGCATAGCTACTAATTAAACAAACAAGCCAGCCATTACGGGTAATTAAGTCTCACCAAAATGAAATGGCAGTCATTCAATGTAGTTTCCAACTCCAGGTCGCAGCAGAGCTCGTGTCGTACTGTATTCTCAAGAGGCTTCTTTCACCTCTCTCTCAACTCTCTGTTATCGAAAAAAAAAAAAGACATTCAAATCCCACAAAGGCCATGCTGACAAGGCTATGATGTAGTGTGTAAACAGTCTCATTCTTTCAGAAACCCTAGAAATTTCAAATGAGTCGATCAACTGTTACTCAAATAAACAGACATAACTGGAGGCCTCATTTTCAATGGTTTCAAACCTTGAAAAGGCTTTTGACGTCCACAAAAGCGACGAAAACAAGTGAGGCCTTATGCTCAAATGGTCACTCTTCTAACTAAATTTGTGCGAAAACCACGATATGATTACAAGGCACACCTAAGTGGGAGACTGCGGATTAATTTTCGCCACATGAAATTCATTGACTTGCATGTAAACCAAAGTACCACTACACGAGCATTTTGGCACTTTGCAAGAGTTGAAATGCGGCCACTGTAAATTGGAGTCGAACCCATGTTCTCGTGCTCCGAATCAACCACCGTGGGTAGTCTGTCACTTTTGGTGATAGGGCCAGCATAATAATGCCATTGCAAGTGAGCCAGAACAATGGGCTATTATTAGAAGTGACATTCCAAAAGCTTATCAGTTGAGAACACAGCCCCCACTGCAAACCAGTCCACCAACATTATATTAACCCTCTTGCCTCAGTGCTCTGCAATCACTGCAATGATAGTACCGTTTCTGATCACTCTCAATGTTCATTAGGCAAGTTGGGCCATATGTCCACAACACCTTCACAACATGTTAGAGACATACTTCACAGTATCTGCTTTGTCACAAAGGTAGTTAAGGACAGTGAAGCAGCAAAAAGCCCACCAACAGAGAGCGCTGTCTGAACTATTCGAGTTACTCTTCCAGCGCGCACTCAGTTGTGGTCTCTTTTTTTGCTCACTTTCTTGCTCTTGTCAGTCTTCTTGGGGGGTGGAGACAGGCTGCTGTGCGTGTTGCGGCCATAAACACTGTTGGATAAAGCAAAAAAAGAAACAGATAAGCATTAGAATATATGTCAAAAGTGAACACCCACACTGAAAAAGCACAGCAATTCATCAGTACAGGGGCACAGAAATTTAAAGCTTAGAATTGTGTTATAAGTGAAAGCTATGTCTGTCATCACGTCCTGATGTGACAATAAACAGTCACTAAAGTTAGTTCCAGCATGTTGCTTCACGATGCAGATTCTCATCACTCCAGTGGATAGAGTCTATCGGACATCAACTCTATAGCTGAGCCACCTTGTCACAGCTGGACCACTTTGTGACATCACCACCATTCTGATTTGTTTGGCCGAGTTGAGACCTCCCTGATCACTAAACATGACCTCTCACTAGTCCCTACAACTTTGCTTTTCCACAATGCCTATGCTTTTCCACAAACTCATTGTACTATGAAGCTGAAGATTTAGAAAAACTCCTAATAATTGAGCTTGCATGGCAGTTAGAGGGCTGCTATCAGGTTCATGTTGAAAAATAAAAGCATAACGAAAGTGCGAGGTTCAGTACCATTCAACTGAATGGGGTGTAATAGTGAGAACCATATGTTTTAAATGACGGGAGTTAAAGAGTGTTTTTGTACAGTTTTGTTGCCTTGGAAAGAACATCCCCTGTGTGCACCCGGAGAATGCTGAAAAAAACACTAGTGCTTTCACAAGAACACCTGGACTCTTCCATGGACTAAGAGGCAACCCCCAATTAAATAGCAAAAGAACGTTAAAATGCCATGCAGCAACTGATGCATGCTGTCCACAACACCATATAGAGCCCAGCTCAGATATATCAAACCTCAAGGGCATCACAAGACAGCTTAACATAAGAGATATAAATAGGCTCAGGGTAGAAAGAACACTCCCCTGCATGGCAGTTTTCTGCTATGCTATTAGTGTGATTCACAGCGAGACACGCTTGTGCTGCAGTGGAGCTTACTAAAGCAAATGCATCATCATCAATGCAAATAGGACTCTTGCTACACAAAACAATCATCGTTTCAGACGTGCACATTGCTCATTTTTTCCTCTATGGCATGTAAATCCCTTCAGATTCCCCTGCCCCATATGCACTGATCTAAAAAATTCTCAGGTTTCAGGCGCCAAAACCACTATATGATCATGAGGTGTGCCATATGGATGGACGAATTAAATTTAGCTGCCTGGGGTTCCTCACCATGCACCTAAATCAAAGTGCACAGGTGCTTTCACATTTAACCACCATCAATACGTGGCTGCCGTAGCAAGGTGTCGAACCTGCATCTGCAGAGTGCAACAACTTAGCTGCTAAGCTACCATGGCACGTGATGCCTTGATTGATAAAATCCATCGAAACAGTACCGTTCTGATGACACAATATGCCGATCAACACTGAAAGTGATTGGTGTGGTATCGTTAGAAGAGCATTTGTATGGGTGCAGCATGGAGTAGTGTTAAATGCAAGTCAATTCCCGAATTTTCGAATCCCTAGGGACTGTGAAATTGTCCGAAAGAGCAAAGGCATACCTATTCACTGCACTGAAGGGCTCAAATTGCCACTGGAAAGCCTGAAATAATTATAAAGGCCTGCGAATACACTTACTAGGTGTTTTGGTGCTTCTAGTGTGACAGAAGATAGAAAGTGAGTGCGTATATAGCTAAAGAACACACACCATGTCCCATGACAGCAGCTCCTTTCCATTCTTGGCAAGCTTCAACCCAATACGTTACATACACTTGACCACATAACACCTGTGTATTGCTATTGCCACGTGCGTTTCTTATTATCACTTTTGCTGTATTCGGTTTTCGCCCACAAAGGCTGTCAGCAACGCTCAGCGCAAACCGCGCCTCATTGTTCGAGAAGCTTCGCGATTATTGTAGATCATTTTGTTAAGATTGCGCGCAAGATGCGAACACTCGAGCTTATTCTAGAGATTGCGCAACAACTAGCGATATCTCTGGAAAGTTCGACAGCGCCTGTATAAAAGCCGATGCGCTTGACTGCTTGTCAGTTGATCGACGGTCGATGCTCTGTTCGCCGCCATCAGTGTATTGCTGTAGTTGAGTTTTAGTGTCCCGGCCACAAATTCGGCCAAATAAAGAGTTTACCAGGACGTGCCTTCGTCGACGTCACGACCACGTGACACTATGAAGCTGACTTTTGGGAACGGCAATGGCTGCAAGCAGACTGGCACGCAAGAGCATGGATTTGAAGCTGTGGCATAATCATCATAACTTCGATGAGTGCCGTTTCATACCAGCAAACATTCGCTGGCATCACAGGTAACCTGCAAACCGGCAGAACGGCTTGAAGCTTCCTATACAATTGAGCACTCTTTAAGCTGACTACAGAGGACCCAGACAGAGTCAACCTCCAGTATTCAGCCATCCTGAACCGCCAAAGAGGACATCGCTTGCAATATACACCACCTCATTACAAAACAGAAACAGAGGTTGTCGCTGCCTGACATAGGATCCAGACAGGCTCTACAAAAACCTACCCATATTACATTGCATGGATCCCACAGCTTGTAGGAATGAGTGGCCGTGGTGTGGGGCCACACCAGCCCTGTACCACATTACAGGGGTGTGCATGCTACATAACATAACACAGAATACCACTACATGGACACCATGAGAGAACAATGGGAGGCACTGCTGCCCCACTGAACCACTTGAGCTGGTCCAGAGGGAGGAAAGGATGGCAAAACCCAGTGGAGCCCTGGACTAGGGGCCCTGACCTAGTGATGATTAGACTTGTGCGAATATTCGAGAAGGTTGAATATTCAAACAAATATTAGAGTATTCGAATTCGCTTCAAAACAAATTTAAATTATTCTAAATTTCGAAATATTCGAAATGAACGAATAGACATATGTAAACAGCATGTAACCCACTGTAAAGGTGGTTTCACTGCAGCGCAGGAGTGCTAGACCGTGAATACACCTTTCCAGAAAAAATCTGCACTGCCGCGAAGCCCATCTTCAAGGTTAAATGAACAAACTACCCTCACATCGATTCAACACTTTTTAAGTTTAAAAGCTCGTTATACCGGCTTATATGCCCTAAGCATAGTAAATTTTAAAGCATAATGTATCTTACAGGTTATCACTTGCATTCTACCAAAAGCCAAATCCTGCTACTATTCAAAGCTGATTCCACTTCCCTTTGAACCAAAAAGAATGACATTTGCACATGCCTTGTTTCAATTTTAAAAAATATTGTGCAGGTTAGTTGGGTCATGACAGATGCGCTCATTTTTCTTTATAATATGTGATACATACGATTCAAATTCGATTCGAAATTATTCGACCAAATCCCTATTTGCTTTTGATTTGCTTTGAGCCTAAAATTTACTATTCGCACAAGCCTAGTGATGACCCCTTTGGGAACCGCCCACAACGACTCTCATTATACTTTCAATAATGTTAATCATCATCACAACCGAAAAACAGGGCATCTGAAAAATCGGTTATTGCCTGTATTAAAAGTGGCAACGAGTGTTTCTCGTGTATGTATGGTACTGTGATGCCTTCTTGTATGAGATTTCCAAGGGGATGTTACAAATGTTCAATACAATGATCTGATATATTGTGGTTCTAAATATCTTGGTCCAACTGTATTTACAAGCAGGACATGCAAAATGCTAGCAAGCACTCCTAAGGTGTTCATTACTGTTGTGTTGGGCACACACAGATCTGGGAAGTACTAAACTGTCATACGGCATGAAAGAAGCTTTAATTTCAAACAAAAAAGTCCGAGCACCCTTCCTCTGGAGGGGCTGATTCTAATGACATAAGAAAATCAAGGATGGCCACATAAAAGCATCTCTGTCAGAAGCACCACCAGCAAAGCAACCAATTATGACATGCAGATTCAGTATATCATCTAATGCAGAACCTGCAACACAACTGAAAATGCTATGTGCAGCAAGAAAGAGACAAAAAACAGGTGAGGCTCATGACACAGGTGTTACATCAACCCTGTACTCCAGTATAAGAGTAGACAGGAAACAAATGCCACTTGGAACTGCTCATCAAGGCAACAGGGGAAAGTGACATTTCAACTTTTCTTATGTCCTCTCATAATGAGCTAATTAGAAATAAACATTCTTGTAGTAAAATGCTGTTTATACAATAGCGCTCAACAACTGGCAACGTATACCCAAAATTTTCTATGAAGTCTGATGAAAGGCTCCTTAAACCACAGAGAAAGAAGTATTTGAGGAGGAGAATCTCTAGGCCGCGGCAGCGCGCGAGGGTGGCACGACAGCGTCACGGCGGAATGCGGTTTACGTCAAAGCATGACAGATGACGCTTTCGGCCTGTTGCCATCTTTTGCATGCTCTTCTATGAACGCGACGCATAAAAATCGTGATAGCGTTTTGTACAATGTAAAATTTCTAAGATTTATGTCTGTAACGTCAATTGGTAGATATGAGATATTTTAGCTCCAGTTACTAATCGATACTCCCAGAATTATAGGCCATACAGTGCTTGAAACGAACTGCTAGTAGTGGCCCCTGAGCAGACGACGTCTGCCGCCGCATGCACGTGCCCCTCGCTCCTCGCTCGCATGTTGTGCGCGTGCATGCATAGGTGGCCTTGGAAGGGAAAGTTCCCTTCGCGATTTTCTGGTTTTCTTTCTCTTTAGCACTCTCATTGGCTACCACGCATTGCACCGGTGGTGCTGACTCCTCGATATTTGCGCGTGCTTTTCACGCCGCGACAAAGAAGAGTGCTTTGCAGATATCGACCAGTGCTTCTTCAGGATGGGGCGGAAATGTTTCGTGCCAAACTGCAGCAGTGGGTACGCGTACTGCAAGGAGAAGGTAATTACCTTCAAGGTACCTAGTGACCCAGTGAGGTTGGAAGCGTGGGCTCACGCCATACCAAGAAAAGAACGACAGCTGACGCCTCGTGACTACGTTTGCGAGAAGCACTTCTCGGACATTGACATAGACAGGCGGCGCTATTATGGTGAGCTTGGCGGCAAAGTTCTCCTTGACAAACCAAAATGGCCAGTGTTGTTACGAGACGCCGTGCCTTCAATCCTTCCGTGCTGTCCCAGCTACTTGTCTGCTGTTCTCAAAAAAAGACATGAAATTTCGACCACCTGGAGTTTTGTAACGTGCACCTAAATGTAAGCACACGGGCCTTTACCATTTCGCCTCCATCTAAATGTGGCCACCGAAACAACCTAAATCTGAATTGATGGCATATAGGGTAAGTCCCATCATTCATTGAAATAAATTATACCTAACTCATTGAGTTCACTTTATCAAAAATTATAGATTTCGCGTCGTACAAAATACATCACGTTGGTAATTTTCCTGTATGTGACGCCATTTTTCATGTTAATTTACCGAAAAAACTTGGAGGGCGCTTGAGCTTCGGCGTTAAGTGTAGAACGCGATAGCGTAACTGGGCCCCATGCGCATCGCCTTCTCAATTGCTAGTCTCACCGATACCGATGCCGACACCAGTATTTCTGCGAAACGAGTTCTCAAAACGAGAAAATTTGGAGAAACGAGTTTCTCCGAAACGAGAAAATTTGGAGCTGGCGAAGACACACAAAAACACATCCATTCGGGTGTGAAGCGCGAACAGCGAATCGGCGACGAATGGTCTTGAACCGTCGAGCTTCGTCGGAGAGCGCGGTGAGAGAAACACGCCCATTTTTCCTTCTCCGCTAGCGGACTCTCACGGCAGAGGGTGCATGAGCACTGTGCCCGATTCTGCGACTTTATTAGGACGCCCGAGCGAGCGCAGTTTCACCTCTTCAAGAATTCTTGCTCCGTGCAGTAGTGCATTCACACAATGCCTGCACGCAGTACAATGGGCCCGCTAAGCAGCCGAAAGGCTAGGTCTTTCGGTACCAACGTGGGAGTGGCCCGCTTCGGGTTAGGAAACTAGCGCGACCTATTGAACCTTAATAAAGCTATTTCATCCATACATCCATCTCCACGGCAACAACTAAGGCACAATAAACTACAAAAAAGTTTGACATTGTTCAGCATGAACAATCACACATAGCAAAAAAATGTATTAAGAATACATATCGAGAAGCAGGAAAAATTTTTTTAAGAACTCACTATTTATAGGTCTCACTGCGGATGTATTCAACAACGTGGGAAACACCAATCTGCAGTTGATCGGCTATGGGGGCCACCCAGGGGTTGTCATCCATGCGGACGACGCACCGATGGCTTGCAAGGTCAAGGTTGCCTGCAGAGACAAGCATCTTCATCACTTGTTCCGTTCACTTTAGTACTGTGATGCTAACTGTTGTCCAAAGTTTCAAGCTGCCTTATTCCTCTTAACCTTTTATTATTCACATGTCGTAAAAGATGCACATAAGTATGTAGGTGCATCATAAATTGTAAATTTGAAGATTTAGGTGTGTATGTGACCTGATGAGCATGCACAGAAGTAAAATCTATTTTACATCTTAAAAATCTGGGCTGCTTAGAATGTCATGTGAAATAGGACATGCGTTTCAATGAATAGCTTGGGGCGTTGTGGTAGAGAAGGAAACAATTCGTGGAAGCAAGGAAAAGGATAACGTGAGCCGCACTGTTCTGCACGTTTCAGCTGTTGCATGCAACATGGCAGCTTGTAAACTTAGCACCCATTAGCCAAGAATGCAGCAGTCGTTTCATTACAGCACAGTGTTAAGAAACAGGTAAGGCGCACATGAATAAAAAACACTTCTAGAGTATCATTTAGAGCTTTTCATCTGGAAAACAAACACAGTGCAAGATGCTATGGCACATATCACTTGAAGATTTTTTATTTTAGTAAAAGAATGCAAATTTAAAGAAAGCATCCACAGGACACTATCAGGTGCTTGGTGTCAAACCTGCTCGAAACAAAGCAATCCATTATCACACATGCTGCCATTTCTGTGAAGACATATTTATCGAGCCTATGAGAACCAAGATCACCAAAAAATTTTAGGTGTTTTCAATGTTTGCTCTTCAAAACTTGTGATATGAATAAGTTGAGAGATTTAGTTCCCTACTTACAGTCAAAAATGGGCATATGAAACTCAAAGGGAATCCCAAGATCAAGTATATCACTGATTCAAAATATAAAATATGCCTTCCTGAAGCTTATCTTAAACTATGCACATCTCGGACAGTCCCTTGAGATCACAAAGAGTGGTGATCGACCGATTCTTTTCTCCAAGGCTATGGTAAACATATGAACGCTTATCTATTTTTCTTCCCTAGTTTCTAGTGGAACATGTGTACCAGACAGGGAAGCCTTTCACATTCTTGAAGCGCCACGGTGGTCATCTTTCCAATAACAAGCTGCCACAAGTGGCATGCTTCAGTGCATGACAGTTAATTCTATCCACTATTAGTATACTTCACCACATTACATATATGTATTGTGGTGAAGATCACTAAAGCAAATTTGTCGTGGAGTTCATTGCAGCAAGAGCTATCAATACTTCGAGTCATGCATTGTGCACATTCCATCTCCATTGCTCGCACTGCTCTGTTCAACAGCAGCTACTAAAACAGCGCTAGTTAATCAACATGACTATTTCAGATAATGCAAGAAACGATTGCACAAAGCCAGTTACAAGAAGCACCTTTCGCAGTGCTGCACCAGTGTGCAGCATTCGATTAGCAGTTGCGGATTGACTTCTCAGACTCCGAGAAATTCAAACTTGACGGATGATTACATACTTTTGAGATGCACCGTCAAGGTTCCAGAGAGCCATGCATATTCATGCCTTATTTTCAGGAAGAATTTAAGCCCAGAAGTCATGCTGGTCATACTGGTACAAAGCACAAGACAAGACACAAAGAAAACACAAAGGTGCAATGCTGTTTGCTGTTGTCCAATTGACATTTATCAAAAAGCAGCAGCATATGTAAACTAAAAAACCCAAGGAAGAAAAGGTTAGATTTCCTGGACTAAGTCACTCGTTTCGAGACGCCACCGAAGCATAGAAAACATCATGTTGGATTTTCTGCTGGCTTGCTGCATTTGGCTATGCTTAGCTGCAAGTGGGCTGCTCTTGGCTTTGGTTAAGGAATGCTAGGGGGCGCCACTTTTTAGGTTTTTGGTGCAACAATATCATTATCACCACTACTCGGTAAGACATCCGATTCTGACGGTGAGGCCTACTGTGCTGCATTGTGCTATGGCATAAAATATTAAACGTCTGGGCTATGGAAGGAGATGTAATGGAAGACCACGAATTAATTTTAACCACCAGGAGCTCTTTATTGTGCCCACCACGCACAGCACATTAGTGCTTTAGAATTACATGCCTATCAAAATGTAGCCATCGTAATGAGGAGTTGACCGCAATGCCATAGCCAGAGTTACTATGGTATGCAGGACCAAACAAAGTGTTTCATGTTGTTAATTCCTTGACATTCTGCAGGTAATGCGGAGGTACCTTGACCAATTTCAAAAGCCCATGTTAGAGTGCAGGCCAATCCTGTTCGTATTTTATAAACTAAAGCAGCTTCCAATTGATAAGCTGCTTCACTACACAGAGCTCATGCTGCAGGGCCCAAAGTGACCAAAAATCAGAGCAATTACACTACAATAATTCCTCGTAACGAAATCGCTTTACTCGAAAGATCATTTTATTTGAAATTTCTTCCGCTCCTGACCCAAACGCATGCATATTAAGCTGCATTACTCGAAACGCACGACGAGCCTGACCTGCTTAGAATGAAATGGCGAGTAGAGGCGTCGCCAAGCGGCCGCGACCCTTTAGCACATGTAGTGTCAAGTTAATGCCGCCGACGTTTCATGCAGGCGCAGAACAGGCCACAAAAGTATCAAACTCACGACCGATGACCACCTAGTAATGGGTACCAAGTGAGTGCCCAGCGCTCCCAGCTGTTTACAGTTGCCGACGGATTTTTCAGAATCCAAAAATCCAGACTTGATGGATATTTTCGACTTCATAAATGCACCTTCAAGGTTCCCATAACACTAATACAGCCTCGCGACCGATTTTTCGGAAAAATTTATGCCCTAAAGCTTGATTTTTCAGACTAAATTGCTTGTTTTGAGCCAAACCGCTTGATTTTGAAAGCTGCCATGTTGGATTTCCCACTGGCTTGGTCAAGTTTGTCTTCCAGTGGCCAGTTGCATTGCCAACAAGATTAAGAGAACACATTCTTCCAGTTTCGGAGGCCATGCCCGCTTTTCCTTGACTCTAGGGGACGCAGCTTTTCTTTTTCAGTCAACTTCATCGTCATCATTAACACACCAGTAGGATTTCTTCTTTGTGCATTTGTTTTTCCGGTTGTCATTCTGCATGTGGTTGTGTTGGTGGTGCGTCAAGCATATGTGTCAAGTGTTTTCAAACAGTCATGCATGTCACATGTTCTATGCCATTGCAGTTGCTCAGTGTTTACGGTGCCCGGCTACTGTCTGGAAGAATGCAGTTTCGATCACGGTTGTGTTTCGATTGAGGTGAAATGCTGGAGGCTAGTGTACTGTGCAATGTCAGTGCAGGTTAAAGAACCCCAGACCGCGTCGTTAAATCCCACCTACCAGACAAGACGCTGCATGCATCTTTTTGTGACCGGCGTCAAACTTTTTTTGCTTGGTGCGACTGAGCCACCAACTGTGCCGCATGCAACGATCGGCAGTAGCGATCATCAGTGTGCTAACGTGAATACACCTATACAGGGGGACTCTGCACTGCCGCGAAGCCCCACTTCAAGGCTTAATGAGCAAATTATTAGGGGTGTGCGAATATACGAAAATTTCGAATAACGAATTGAATAGTGTTCTATTCGGTTCAGTACTTGAATCGGACAGTGCATATTCGTAATACCGAATATTTTTTCGAACAGTTTTCGAATAATCAGCAACGACGAAAAATGCTCGAAGGAATGAGACGTGGGAACAGCGAGGGGTAACTTATCTTGTTTTCATCATCGACTTACCCAGATGCATGCAGGCCATGTACTTACAGCCCTATCTACGCCATGTTGATCACATGATGAAGGCGTTTTGCTTAAAACTCCAGTGTTGCCAACAAAACAGTGTCAGCAATCAACTATCCTCACTATGACATTTATGATGAAGCTAACTCATGAAAATTGCTTAAAGGGACCGACAACTGGCCAGAACGGGTGATTAGATCCTGGTGGAAATGAAAAGGCCGTGAATTATAGTGACAGATTCCAGAATACTTTTCGCGATCTGAGTAGGATTTATATTTTTAAATCGCGTTTAAAAGTAACAAAAACCGGTATGTCGCGCAGCCTAGCGCGAGCGCCATGAACCAGACGTATGCAGTCTTAAGCACTTTGTTGTACGTAGTCTAATGCTTTTACACGCACCAGAACGAGGGCTGAAAATTTGAATGTGTATGTTATTGTCAATTCCTGTTTGTTTCTAAGGTAAAAGAAGTAAAGCATGAGATGCGGCGCTGCTTTCGTGGCTTCCAGTGAAACGGAGGCTGCGGCGCATACGCGCGGCGTCCGGCGGTGTTTCCTGCGTAGCTCGACTCTCGTCTGCTCTCGTCGTATCGGACTTTTGAAGAGTAGCACGCGAGTTTGCGCTGCTGCTCGCAAAATGCCATCGACTTACTGTTCTGTGGAGGATTGCTACCACATCATGAACAGCACTGCTGGTGTATCCTACCACTTGTTTCGTTTTCGAAGGCTTAGCTTGGCTTGACTAAAATGTGATAAAGCGACCTGTGTTAGAGTGACCTAGAATAGGGGGAGTGTCCAAAGCGCCGCGCGAATACATGGGAGGAGCGAGGGCCTTTTGCGGTGAACTTCCGCGCCGCTGTGCTGCCGTGCCGGACCCGTGGGCTTTCTCCGCGGCGGAAGCCACGTCAAAGCTGCGAGCGTCTGCTACGCGCGTGATATTTTGGCCGCTATTAGCTAAAATTGTGAAAATTTGAGAAACATTTAATACTGCGTCATTGCAACATAATACTGCAGCGACTCATCACACAGAGAACGCATTCGTGTGTTGTGAAACGGGTTCTTTTTATATATATCTTTGCAGCTGGTTTGTCACCGCATTGGTCCACACTTCCGCGGCTGTTTGAGGAACGCGTCCTGCGCGCACTTCATCGTGAGAGAAGGCGCTTAGCTTACTTTCGTGTGGAATGACGAACGTAAACTTGCTGCAGGAGAGAATAAACTGGAGATAACCAGGAGAACGTAGCACATATGCACGTAGTAACTAGCTCATGCATGCTAAAGCGTTTGCACCCTTCATATCCTATCTCTTATTTCGTGCGTTCAATTTGTTTTACAAGGCTGCCTCCGGCGCTCTGCTGTTTCAAGCCATTTCATGCGAAGCCGAATGTGTCAATCGGCGTGGCCGCGGTACCAAAAGTAAAAAAATTACTCGCGTAACTCGCGTCTCGTTCACTTGGTATACACGAAAATTGGCACGGAGGGGCACGAATGTACGTATGCCCCATAGAGTTTCCTAAAATGACCTAGAGGGAACTCTGGCGCTGCGATCGTTCAGCCACCATGGGAATGATGGGTAGTACACGGATTTGCCTAGTCTTCGTGCTTGTGGGCTTCGAACGCACTTGTGGCTTTGTTTATTGCTATGTTTTGGCTTTCTTTCGGATAAAAGAATGGATCGTTGTGAACTTCGTGACCAGATTTGAATCGGTGAGCCTAAAGAAGTTAAAAGTGGTGAAGTGAAACTGCTGACTTTTGCTCAACCTCATTTTGCGACAAAGCGGATGCAGGCCACGCGGAGCCAAACGGAGCCGAAAGAACGAAGTTTAGACAAATCCGTGTACTACCCATGATTCCCATGCTGGCTGAAGCGCGATGCATTGCAGCTCCCATAGACACTAGCGCCAGAGTTCCCTCTAGTAAGTATTGTAGGAAACTCTATGGTATGCCCAACACGACCGATAGTTCATGGCATCACTAACTTGACATGCTTGCCATTAGCGTAACGACTAACAATAATAATATGGTGTATGGCGCGCAAACCCGCTTTCAGCCAGAAATAATTCTGACGATGTGTGGTCTGACGATTTCTTTTTGTTGGGTTATAAAAAACGTGGTGGTCACCAATATTGATGTCAACATGTTAGACTTACCCATACATATTGAAGAACTGACCGCATAGGTAAAATGTATGCAAAAAAATTACACGAAAAAAAAAAAAAAAAACATGGTCCCTTATGCATTCGCCGGAGATGACTCGAAAACGAAAGCCATCTTTTTCATCAGTCGATGCATTGATCCTCCCTCGCCCCTCTCTGAAAGCTTTCGGCACATAACATGGTTTCGGACTGCCCACAGGATCGAAGGCATTGCAAGTTTTCTGGACCTCACCTGCTTTTACATAGCCTACATCAGAGGCCGATCACGGAGGCAATGGAAAGCGACCATGTCACGTGATGGCGTCATCATATTATGTCACATTGAATGACGTCATAGTGACGTCACAAGTTCTGTCGACGTCGTCGCGTGTTGATTTTGTGCATCACTCGTGTTGGCTACGCGGACGCCGACGGTCAATTTTCGTGTTTGATGAGGCATCTAAGGCTTTAGTGTTGAAAAAAGACAAACCAAAGAAAATGAAATGATAACAGTGCAACATCGTGTATGCCTCACTTCATGTTACGAGCGATCGCCCGAAAACAAACGTGATTCTCAGTTCAGAGCAGCTGATTGCACGTGTCTGCGGGACAAAAGAGGCTTGCTTTACCCGTCTGGTCATCTCTTTATATTTATTCAAGAGATGAGCAGACTCGCCATTTAAGTACTCCGGAGCTTCCGCACGAAATTGTGGTGGACGCTATATTGAGGTCATCAGGAAAAAGCGGGAAATTGCGGTCGGGTGCCCTGTTGGCGCGCGCTCAACTGCCGCAGAAACAATTGTATTTTATGTAATTACTCGACCACATCTTTTCGTAAAGTCCCTGAACAGGGCCAACACTAACCTCCGAGAACCGTGAAAACATCTGAAATTGAGAGTGAGTTGTTTGAAACTGTTTTCATTTCATATGGTGAAGGCTTGAAGCAATGCACATAGCTCGCGCGAACGTTTCATACTGACGTTCAGCGATCGAATGCAACATGCGATTATATATATATATATATATATATATATATATATATATATATATATATACGCAGTAAAAGAGACGCGCGTACGAAGCGATTTATTGACGTTTCGGCCGCGGGTCCGGCCTTCATCAGAATACAATGCATGGCATGAGTCCAGTTTATATACGTGTGCATATCAGAAAGAAGAAGATATGAAACTTACATGAAAGGCGATATATTGGCTTACAAAAACGCATGTCACTCGCTTTGAAGTGCACCTGATACATGTGTAAAACGATTACATTTTGCGGGCACGCCGTTTATAAGTACGAAACATGAAACGCATAGCATGGCATGGAGCACGACCGGTATTAGCAAGGTGCAAAAAGAAACAAATATTTAAAGATAACCAGAGAAAGAGCTATACACAAGATGCTGTTGAATAGGTGCTGCGTAACAAACTGATACAAACGATATACTGAGCAACTCGCAGTAACTAGACAAAGTGATACAGATTACACAGATAGGCAACTCAGTCTTCCTACGTTTTCATTCAGACCAGAGGCGACGGTATCAAACTTATAAATGAGGAATGATTCACGGGCTTCTCTATCATAATTTGTGCGGAAATTAGATTCGAGTAATGTGACTTGTAGATTTTCAAAAGAGTGGTTGGGGAGGTGCACGTGTCTTGAAATAGGCAGGTGGGGCAAGGTGTTAGCATGAGATTTATGATTGTTAAAACGCAGTCTAAAAGGCCCTTCTGTTTGCCCAATGTACTGTTTTTTGCATAGCACGCATTCGATCATGTATATTACGTTTTTAGTGTCACAATCGAAATTGCCTTCGATATTTAAAGAAAAGTTCGAACCTGTACTAGTGACTTGTCGCGATGTGCACATGTATGGGCATACTTTACATCGCGGTTTTCGGCAAGGATGGCATCCGATCGTGTCAGGACAGTCTTTTTTCGATGATGATGCTGCTAGTATGTCTCGGATGTTTTTAGCCTTGCGATACACTGCTTTAGGCGGTTCTGCAAAAATGGTTCTGAGGCGTTCGCTTTGCATTAAAATACTATGGTGCTTTCGTAACACATCAGAAAAACGCGGAACTGACGCCGAATGAGTGAGGACAAGGTTTGTCTGGGATGAGGGAGTCGATTTCTTTGTCGTGCACAACAACATTTTACGATCATGCATATTGGCGCATTTTATTGCGTCGTCAATTAATAGTGATGGGTAATTTTGTTTGACCAGAGCGTCTTTTAGTGTTCTGCAATTTTTGTCAAACTCATCAAATTTCCGCGAGTTTAAACCTGTCGTCTAGTCAATCCGCCGCGCTAGAGGCATTCGCATCTAAAAAGCGTACTGAAATTAACGCCTTAAAAGCCAAGAAACTGTCCCGTGATGATGTGTGGTGCCCTTCTGCAAGCCAGAACGACACATGCGATCCCGTCCTTTTACAAACGAAACCTGTAGATGCTTACCTCGACACCTTGTCACCTTCTATCGAGAAATGTTCCGTTCGAGAGCAGAACAATATAGTAAATATTTCGGACATTGTACTAACAGCTGATGAGTGTAGCGTTCTGCGCCGTGGTCTCAATTTCTGTCCAGCCACAGGCGGACACAGTGCATTTCAACTACTTAAAGATTTAGATAATTTTGCCCGCAACTTACGCTTGCGCGAGTTCTTTCATGACCGGCCCAATACAAACGATTCGAAAAGCGCATTACCTTCCGGCAAACGTTGGGTCCCTCCTTCACAACGCGACAGATGCTTAGATATGTACATCAAAGCAGTACAACGAGATGTACTGCAAGTGTATCAAAACAAAAAACCCTTCCGCCGCAACCTGTCCGCCAGGGAAATGAAAGCACTAGATGATCTGTCCTCCCGCAACGACATCGTCATAAAGCCTGCAGACAAAGGTGGTGCCGTTGTCGTAATGAACAAGTCTGATTATACAGCAGAGGCCCAAAGACAGCTGGCCGATGCGACGTTTTACAAACACCTGGATCATGATCCCACAGAACAATACAAATCTCTTGTCCAAAGCACTTTGCTAGATCTTGTCAAAAACAAAAAGGTGCCTGACAACGTAATTCAGTCTCTCGTTCCACTAAGTCCGATCCCAGGCCGTTTTTACCTTTTGCCTAAGATACATAAAATAAACAACCCCGGCCGTCCCATTATTTCTGGTATAGGTACTGTCACTGAAAACTTGTCCAGCTATGTTGATTCCCTGATTAGTAGTATCCCACCATCACTTCCGTCTTACGTAAGGGACACTACCGACTTTGTGTCAGGTATAACCGATCTCACAATTCCTCAAGGTTCTCTTTTGGTCACACGGCGAAGTTTCGGTTCCATTATCAGTCGAGATTTCGAGATAACCGAAACTGGGCACGGAAATTCTTCGAGATAAAGGGCAATAAATACATTGCACCTATGGGAAATTGTTCGGTACCGTGGAAAACTTCGACTGAGCTGATTTTTCGAGATATGCGAGTTCGAGTTAACGAGGCATTACTGTAGTAGCAGATTCCAGAACAATGAAAGAAACGCATAGGCGAAGCAATTGCCGGCCCAGATAACCAACCAAACTTGCCCGTAGTAAGACCCTTAACTAACCAGTCAATCACGACGGGTCGCCAATTACTTGATCCCCCATGATTAAAGAAATCAGACGATGCAGAGCAGTTAACTCATGCGCAAGTGAGACACATCAAGATATGTGTACCTCGGAGCTTTACGAAAGCCGTTTATCAAGCACACTGATTACGACAGCTAGCACTAAAGTCAAGTGGTCGATCCCCAACAAAGTCCTGGGATTTCCTTCCTTCTCTCTCTCTCTCTTTACAACAAACACCTTGATACCTACCTAGTTCTGGCGGAAGCAGCGTAAGCCTGTTGCCTTGAATGTGCAGCTCCCTCAACCTGGTCAGCTGGCCCAGTTCCTTGGGGAGCTCCACAAGCTCGTTTTCCCGCACAGAGAGCTGGAAGGAGAAGAAGCATCAGCAGTGCTACATGGCTCTCCAGAAAAATTCACAAAACATGTGGCTCCCCATGGATGAATTTGGACTCCCATCAACAAGTAATGTTTCCACATCTTGCCCAGGTAATAACAGCAGTGTTTGGGGCTTGGATTGGTCCTGTAAATATTTTTGATGCTGGCATACGAACTCTGAAAATAGCATCACTAAACCTATAATTCAGCCCTGCTCTTACTAAAGATGGGCTCTGTAAAGCTGGCAACTTCCAGGCTAGGGAACAGTATCGACGGTACTACAGTCGAACCTCGTTAATACGTACCCGCTTTAAGCGTACTAACGGTTAAAACGTAGTTGCGACGAATCCCCGACCGAGTCTCATAGAGCCTAACGCATTCGCTGACCGCTTAAGCCGTAGTGCTTCACCCTACGCCTATCGGTTAGTGCGTACCCTGCGTACCGCGATAACGTTTTGTGTCATAGAATTTTACTGCGCCGCTGAACTTCCCAACGCCACAATGTGCCGCCAAAGGTTCTCAGTCTTTTCGAGAAGTGCGTAGATCGGTCGATCACCGATTCCGACTTCCCGCGATTGCGGCGATGCCTTTGCGGGTAAGCATCCGGAAAGAACGAAGGTGAGGCGGCGGCCACCAACGAACGCGCCAACATGACTTATCGCCGACAACCTTATCACAATAAGTATCTTCAGATATCTGCTCGGGCACGCGTGCGGCGCAACACTGCTTTAAGCCTACTGCAGGCTTTTAATGGGCGACAACCTGAACGCGCTGGGCCGCCGATCACTGCCGCCTCGTTGTGCAGGGCCGTGTTCAAGCGCGCGCCGCTTTGTAGAAACGAAAGCAGCTCGCTGTTGTGGAGTTGAGCGTTGCTGGTCGTGGGCGACGAGAAACCTCTTTGCATAGACGCTATCACGCTAAACGCACGCGTACGGTACAGCAAGCGTAGCGCTGTTGTAACCATACTGCACGCTTTTGTTGGGCGACCACCCAAACGCGCTTCCGTCCGCTGCCAGGACCGCTAGAGCGTCGCGGAGTGCGCATCGCTTGCAGGAAGTTCGTCATCGCCGCGTTACCCGAACAAGCTCATCTGTGCTCATCGCCGCATCTGTGCACGGTCTGGAGCAAAGTGGGTACGAAGAACACTCCCACGACAAATGCTCGCGTGCGGTACGGCAAGCGGCCCGGCGGCCCGGCAGTGACGGCGCGAGCCGAGAAGGCGACGCGCTGCACGCAACTAGCCAGGAGACGATCGGCTCCACGCAGCCGTACCGCGTTTCACTGGAACTGTGTCAGTTTTCATATAGTAGCAGATCGCGGTACAGACGCACACACATATATCGTGGAAAGCCGACACTGTCCGTTCTGTCGCTACGTCGGTCACTGCGCTTACCGGACCCTGTAATAGTTCCGAAATGCTCCTTGGCGTCGCCACCGCGCGCTATCGGCACTATCGGACGGTCGTGCGAGAGTACCAGAATCTTTTCTCCAATTTGGCAAAAAGAAAAAAAAAAAGGCCTTGCAGTGGGCACTTTAGGCAATATTTGCTGTGGCACTGTATTTATTGCTTTGCTGGCGGCGATGGCGTATGGAGATGAAAATTTTTACTTGGTGGTTAATGCGTACTACCGTTTAGTGCGTAGTTATTCGGCGTTCCCGGCAGGTACGCATTAACGAGGTTCCACTGTATAGTGTGCCTGTCCCAGAGTTGAACTTGGTGTTTGTAAAACTCATGTTGCAATCTCTATTGATCAATTTCATTCATAAACTGTTTGTGTTGTAGCAGTGAAATTACTCAATAACTCCATGGACTGCCACTCTCCTCTATACCCTGAGCAAAGAGGAACACAGCAGCGAGAGTCTGTGGCAGTGATGTCGGACGTGAAGTCATGTGAACTTTTGTCTTGTACCTTTCTATTCATGCAGCAACACTAGTAGCAAGTTGCAATCATTTTTATATTTAGATTCCAGCATGAAAAGAAACTGTGTGATGATTTCATAAATGTGTAGATTCATAATGAGCATAGTACCCTGAATAAGGCCATGCTACCTATCATGCAGTTCATTCTTCTGTCCGCTAGTGGCAACTGATGATGCATGATCTCTAAGAAGACACTTGTTCAAGTAGACTGCTACAATAAAGCACCAACTTAAATTGTCTAGCATCATCCCCTTTTGGCTTTGCCGCCCTTTTTTTCCCCTTCGATGAAAAAAGAAAGAGTTTGCAGCAGCAACCAACAGTACACAAATTTTGTGTTGCATCAAGATGCAGTGAAAATGCCTAAATTTTGTATTCAACTATGTCCGAGACAACTCTGCGCCAAGTTAGACCAAACATGACAAGCACGTGTGAGGTGTGACGAGTATGCAGAAGCATGCAAGAGTCCTCAGCCCCCTCAACTATTCCTTTTTTTTTCTCTCCTCTCTCTCTTCACCACTTCCATGTTACAGTCAAACCCTGATACATAGAACTCGCAAAAAAATACAGAGAAACTACAGAAAGATGGCTACAGAGAGTGCCTATAGCAATTCACTGTTCCACTCAGTGTATGAGTTGATGTACCAAACTCCAATAGGTGCTTAAAGTTACCTTTGAGTACATATGAGCTGTCACTTGTGAGAGAAGTGTGCGCCATTACTTCAAGTTCACTAACACTAGCCAAGATCCAATGGTCAAAATTCCAAATGACTGTGCACATGACCTCGGCTAGATGATGACACCATCGTGGCTTTCTTTTTTTCCCGAAGCGTTCTGGTGGCACAATTATAAATATTTTCTTAAATCAAAGAATCCTGACAATAACTTTACATGGTGTTTTTGGCATAACCACAGGGCGATTAGGGAGTGACTTTCTGTGACAGTAAAATAAAATAAGTACCACAAGAACTGGCTTGCAGTTCCTTTAAGCATGATGAACATTTAGAATGAAATTTTATTTTGCATAACAAACTCAATGACAGAATGTTGATGAAGTAAGACGCCACAAAAAGTAATTTTGCTTCCTGTACCAGTGGACATATACGCAAGAAACTGTTCTGTTCAAAAGATACTTACAATTTGCAAATTCTTGAGTTGTCCAATGGCTGGAGGAAGCTTCTCAAACTCGTTGTCACCTAAGTACAAGGCTCGCAGGGTATCTGCAACCAAACGTCGACAATATTAGGACATCAGCACAAGAACTTAGCCCACAGTGGAAAGAAAAAAATCAGATTCGCAACAACTGTGCTGTAGCTACAACGAAATGGACACTACAGACCCACTTTTATGGCAATATCTGTTAAGCTGAAGTGTGTTGTGAACCTTTGTCTAGTTTTCCACTGATAAGCTCTTGATAATCTCCAGGTTCTTTCAGGCAGATTGCCATGAGTGAGAGCAAACTAGACTCTTTTTGTGTCTCACACCTTTGGGGCGAAGAAAAGAATGGTCAAGATTGTTACAGGCCTCTTACTAGAAAGAATTAAAAAACTGGTCAGTCTCCTGACGATCTCTGCAGTGTTCAGATTTGTGTTACATACCGCAGTGACAATTGTATGCTTTGATATGGCATTATTGTGTATGCCATTTCAGGGTATAGGTATCAAGACAACTGATTTTTGTCTTCCTTTTTGCTTTAATGTCACTATGAGTCACTCATTTACACAGTTCTTATAGACATGTACACGAGTGATTTGTTTAAAGGCAAGCACTTGCAAGCAGACAACACTTCTGCTTGTTTTCATTAAAGATTACATGAAACTACAACAGATGACATCCAGTGCATGACATCCATTTAGCAACTACAAAGTTTGTTCACAGAGTACTCCCAAGACCATTAGTGGTCTCAAATGACAAACCTAACCACTTGATGTTCCCAAGTAGCAAACAATGTCAACTGGCAGCAAACTTGAGATGTACATTCATTGATAAGACTCTTCTCTTAACATTACTCGCACCAGTAAAGCTTGGTGTGACTGTACTAATTGTGCTGGCAAACGCACTCAAAAAAAGTCAACTCAAGTTATGGAGTTGCAACATTTCGGAACAGCATATCAGTTAAAGTCAAACATCCAATATAACAGCGTCATACTCAAAGCAGAATTTTTTTGGTACCTGCTGCAACTATGACTTACAGTGGGTACAAGCACTCAGCATGATACATGCACAGAGTTTTAAACCTGCCATCAGCTTCAGAGACAAGATGTTTATTTATATGCATTTCTTTCATGAATGTAGCTTTATTGCAACGTTTGCCCTGCAGTTTTGTCTGGACTCTCATTTAGCCTCAAGGGTTCAAGAGACATACATGACAATCCTAACAATACGGTTGCCATTCTACCATTTGATAAGTATTTAAAACTATTATCTCCAGAAGCAATTCATGACTATTTTGTTAGGTTTGGTTCTTGCCCAGAATAAAGAAGTTTTGGTTGGTGACGAGAGCCCACCACAAAAGCCACAATGGGATAAAAACAGATTTTTTGTTTCCTATATTCTCTCTGATATGCCCACCTGTGGGAATCATCCCATAAAGCCATGACAGTCTCTACATATAGTATTCAGTGAGTACATTCGCTTTACATGACAAAGAATTGATGCTGATGCACAAATATGCAGCACACCGGCTTTCCGACCATAATGACCGTTTTGTTGAGTCATGCAAAATCAGCCTCATGCAGAAAGTTAGACTTATTTCACATCACGTTTAAAAAGCACAAGAATGGCACTGGCGTGCTGACACAGGTTCACAAATCGAGCTTAGGTGTTTCATGTTAGCGTTCAGTTGACCATACATGAGAGCAGTTATTTCAGATTCCACTCCAATGAATCAAATGGTGAAGAGTTCTTCCTGTTCACACTATAATTAGTAAAGAATAAATGAATTCACAGATACCATTACTCTTTGTCAAGTGGGAAAATGTGCAGTAGGAAGAGTTCACAACCACAAGCACACCGTAGTTTGTGGTGCATGCCACACATTTGCACAGCCAAGGGTTTCCACTATCTATAGTTATTGTTACAGCCAAAGACTATGCTGTGTTTCTCCCAGAGCCGTGATAGCTGACATCCCGCAACTATGTAATGGAACAAGATAGCATGTCACTAAATCAGTTGATACAATGTCCACATAGGGTCTTTTTTTCCAAAACAGCTCCTCATTCTTCATTCAAGTGGCACTGAATACAAACGCACAAGCCAGAAAGAAGAATGGCTTGCTGGGCCATTCTGTAATCTATTTTCTTGTGGCGAGCCGTGCAAAACAAACTAAACATGAGAAAGCCTCTTCCATTTCGTGTTCTTCATGCTTAGTTTGTTTCACAATGCTCACCACAAGAAAACAAGAAAGGAGGAAAGACTCACTACGTGCCAGTTTCCAGATACAGTGAACTCCCGTTAAGACGAACTCGGTTAAGACGAATTCTCTCTTATACCGAACAACACGGGACCACTTGTTTGGTTTCCCATAGACTCAATAGAAAAAAAACTTCCCTTAAGACCAACCGCCCAACTGTACTCTTCTGTTAAGACGAACTTTCGCGGTGATCGAAACGAACACTGCAGTCTTGGTGGGGCATTCAGGCAACCAAGAAAAAGCAAAAAAGATTTTAAAAAAGCGCTTCCCGAGCGGAGGGCAAATCGCGACGCGGAGGGCACGAGATAAACGAAGAAGACCGGTCGGCGCATAAAGCCGGTATCCCCCCTCACCCCCAGCCTGTGCGTGGGGCAGGTGTGGGCTTTATCAGCAAAGAAAGCAACAAAAAGAGTAGGGGGATTTACAACTTGGACCCCCAAGCCATTGCGAGCTTTTGTATTCCCCCCCGGTTCTTCGGTTTCCCAGCTGGAGTACAAAGGAGAACAGAAGAACACAAGAGCTTGGGGGGGGGGAGGTGATTCTTAAAAGGAAGAAGGAAATGAAAATGGAAATTGGGTGTGGAGTGCACGATAACTGTCTCTCAAGTGAGGACACCTCAACTGATACACTCACAGGGGATTGGGGATTGAAGGGACAGTGAGAGTCAAAAGAGGATGGTAAAAGAAGAAAAAGAAAGGCATGAGTGGAAAAAAAAACAGTGAGGGGGGTGGGGGGGCAGCTTGGGGCCCCTCCGCCGTGGTCAGAGGGGCAAGCGTAAGGGGAGTGGGAAAAAAAAAAGGAAGCGACAAGAGGAACAAAAATAGTCTGTGCATCACAATCGGGTACGAAATCGAAACCACGATTGCGATTGCGGCGCACTCCCGTACATCAGAGGGGTCAGGTGCATTGTCATCGCCATCACACAATGGCGGCCGAGCACATGTATTTTTTGATCAGTTCGCGTTGGTTCGCGTAGGACCTGTGCGCGTCGTATCTGTTCCCAGTGAAGTGGAAAATGTGACGAGCAATTTTGATTGTGGAAGCGCACGACAAAGGAAGGCTATTTTGCACAGTGAATATAGCTGCGTCGTGTCTTTTTCGTGTGCGCGAGGCTCGTGACCGTGAGTAGCGCGATGGGATAAAATCTTCAGCTGCACATCGATCAGGAATAGTTACTACGGGCCGAAAACGGGAAAATATCCGGACCTCGAAGAAAAACTTGCAGACATTCTTAAGCACCTCACTGTATAATGACTTTGTCAAGGAAACAGCACGCGACCGAGGCGTATCCAGAAGTGATCTTAGAGCCAGCAAAACAGGCTCACAGAAGAAAAGGAACTGCCAGGACAATAAATTTTACATTCTTTGAAGGAAAATTGTGCTTGTATCTTAATTTTTTTTCTAATTGTCAACATAGGAGCGTGTTACAGTTTTATCATTATAATGTGGTAGCAAATATCTTCATGAGCATTTTTATTTTTGAACACGCGAAATCTGGTGCTCGTAAGATTCGTGTAAATACTCTGCTTGAAGACATAGTTTTTATCTAGATGAGCCAAATAAATGCTTTTTCTTGTCTTTTTGCCCCCATTGTAAGTCTACTCCATTCAGTCTTTTCAAGTAACATATTTGGATGCACTTGGCATGTTAGCATGTCTCTTTTTGAGGGCACTTCTGATAAGCCGAACTCCTGATAAGACGAACAGATGACCGCGGTCCCTTCGAGTTCGTCTTAACGGGAGCCTACTGTATATCCTACTTGATCAATCAAAAAGTCTATACTACTGTACAAGCATGGTCATCATCTTTGCCTCTGCTGACAATAACGGCAGCACTGTCTCTTTTTGACAACTTCGAGTTCCCTAGATAGTCTGTTGTTGTCACTGCTAATGCACCTATCAGCAGGTGCTTGTTTACTTTAATAATAATAAACTTGATTGTCGGGGTTTAACGTCTCAAAATCACGATACTATAATGAGAGACGCCGTAGTGGGGGGCTCCGGAAATTTCGACCACCTGGGGTTCTTTAACGTGCACCTAAATCTAAGTATATGGGCCTTAAGCATATTCGCCTCCATTCAATATGCAGCCACCCTGGCCGGGATTCGATCCCACGACCTTCAGGTCAGCAGTCAAGCACCATAACCACTAGACCACCGTGGCGGGTTGTTTGTTTACCTTAGTTTTTCATTAGCGTCAATCTTGTCCTACATAATAGTGCTGGTACAAAAGTGACAACAAACAGGTATAAAGAGACACCTGTGATGATTGCTTACCCATTATGAAAAAGTTGTTGGACAGGGACTGCTCGTTCAGGTTGTTGTACGTGAGGTCGAGTACCTCGAGCACGGGGAAGGCACCAAACCCTCGAGGCAGGCTGCTGAGCCGGTTTATGCTGGGAACAGACCAGGACGCCAATGCATACAAGTTACGCAAAGCTGTATCCCACTCACAGTGGATGTTTGCCACTGCTGTGGTAGTGCTTTAAAAAAACTACAAACAAGCACGACCATTTGAGAAAAGTAGCCTCGAGAAAGGAATGTCCACGCCCACACGGTAGGAATCCAACGTTTTGCGCACAAGAAAGTTCTCTGTCACATGTCGAACAAAGGAACAGTGGTGTACTGGAGCAACAAAATGGGTGTGAAGGCAAAGAAAATTCCATTAAGAACAGCAGAGAACTATAGGTGGTGTTCTAAAATTAGGTAATGTGCAGGCATAGGATAAGTCATGTGACACAAGGCATGGGTAAGTGGGTCAAGATGATGACAAATGATGAAATAACACTTCAGAAAACACCAGTGTATGCACCATGCCTCAATTCTTGACGTTCAATGGCTGCCTAGCAGCCCACGCTCCACAAACTATCTCGGGTTAGTTTCCTTAAGCATGTTTTATGCAAATAAACCACAATTTTTTATTACTTTTGTTTCAAGCTAAGTGCAACAAACATAAGCCCTGGCGTTGTACACAGTACGTACAAAGCTCCCATAGGCTCACAATTGGCACCACCAATGGAGTCGTATTGTTCCTGTGATCCAAACTAATTTCTACAGCTCCAAGGACACTGACGCCAACAAATGATATAGCTATCGAGCCGACACAAAGCTCTCCCAGTTACTATCTACACCCCAAAATATAGTTAAAGCTCCACCTAAAGAAACTTGACTTTAAGAATTTCCCAACCTAACAAAGAAATTTCCCTTCTCCGGCAGGTACCCATTGTCCTCAACTCGAATTAACGAAGCTATCATGGCACTAAATTTGGTTTAAGGTCGATTCCACGAAAGATCGAAAAAGGGTGTATATTTGATGTTTCCGATTTTTCTGATAATTTTGTATGTTGTGCACATATGATTGCACAACATGAAATCGCAGTTCGTTTTCAAATAAAAATTTTTTTCAACACAGAAAAATTAGACAAGTGTCGCCGGTTGACGACGACCATTTTACGAAGAATGCGTTTTCGTAACTTCGGAACCATGCTGGCAGCTACTCAAGCTATATATTACAAATATCTTTCTTTTTTCCGGAAGTAGAAGTAAAGAGGAAATAGCTCTTATCATTTCATGGAATTCTGAGTAAATCATGTATTTTTAAAAATTCACGAAAAACGCCGAGTTTTTGAAAATCAGTCAAATTTGGGACGCTATGGCTACTTTTGTGAACATCTTAGCTTGTTCATATTTGCAGTATGAATAGGCCTTTATGTGAATAATGAACCTCTGCACCTCTGCATTTGTATTTCTCTAATAATTTTCAAAGTAGTAAATTTTCATGCTCGAAACACCAAAAAGAGAAAAGTGCTCCTCCATTCAAAAATCTATAATAAAAAAAACCCAATCTCAATTTTGTTCAAAGTCCCCCAAAATGTTCTCAAAGGACTGCAGAATGATATTATGAAAAAACATGTTGCATCATTTTTATTAGAACAAAAGCAGAAAATGTCAAACATTGTGTTTCCAGAGTGTGGTGGCCACTGCGTAAAGGACATCTCTAGTAACAAGAAAATACAGTAACACGTCTTTTTTCTTCTCTGAGCTTCGCTAAACAGCAGTAATGATCTATTGTTGGAAAGTGGGAACTGTTTTGTAAAGAAAAAAAAGATCGTTCCAATTAAATGCATTTGCGACATCACTTACATTCCTCGTCGACGGGCAGCACGGACATTTTCATTCCTCTGGATAATTTTTTTTTAGTAAATGCGCTTATATAAAAGTAACGAAGCTAAACGCGAAATATGTGTAGCTGAGTTGATCATGCATTGTAAGAATGTGAGAAATCGCAAATGGCGGCAGTGGTGAACGGCGAGTACCGCAGTGCAACCTAATCACAGCAGCCACACATTGTTTGCCAGGCTTTGTCGCTATGCACGAGAAAAAGCTGGGGTGTCAATTGCGTTGGTTACACGATACATTTTTCACCGCTCGTCGCTCTCCCGCCCGGTCTCTGGATCCGCACCGTGCGGATCGTGTGGCCCGCGCTACAAGCACTCGTGTAAACGGAGTAGCATGCGTTAGGCGGACAGGTGCAAAGGGCGGCGCGATGGACGCCTGCCTGAGCAGACGACAGCAACGAGTACGGCTGTGCCAGTCAGCCAAACACCACCTGAGATAGAAGTTAAGCATCCAAATTGTGCTTCACTTTGATGCGATCACTATCCTACGCTCTGAAGGTGGCTATGGGTAGGCGTTATAGCCATGGCCGAGATTTTGTACGGACTGCCTCATGGTGCACAAAAAGAAAATTCCGCTGCAGCAGAATTTTCGTTACGTAGAAGATATCGGATCGAGAATCTTTTGCGGAGGGTCATGAAGCAGGATGCGCGCACAATTCGAGAGGGAAACCAGATCTGCCAGCACTCTTTCAAGAGAAAGAAGGATATGCAAAACAAAGCAGATGCAATGCAAACAAAACGTGTTTTGTCCGTGGCCAGAACTGCTGCCACCAATCTTCACGTAATCGATTCTTTTTAAACTCTGCATTGATCACATAAGGTTTGACAACGTACACATTTGGGCCAACAAAAACCACACCTCTTGGCGACCGCTCTCCAGAAATTCATTTCCATTTATGAAGAGACCTTGGCTTTTATACGAATCTCTCAATTCTGACACAGCACATCATCATAAGAGACGCATGGAGGGAATGCGTTCTTTAGCACTCAAGATATGAATTATACTCAACTGAAATAGATGAAAGAAAGGGAGGCTACAACTGAAAGTGCCTACTGTGGACTGAGGGATGTCTAACACTGGCGTGAAGTCGCAAACCACGCAAATGCATTTAATTGGAACGATCTTTTTTTCTTTACAAAACAGCTCCCACTTTCCGACAATAGATCATTACTGTTGTTTAGCGAAGCTCAGAGAAGAAAAAAGACGTGTTACTGTATTTTCTTGTTACTAGAGATGTCCTTCACGCAGTAGCCACAACGCTCTGGAAACACAATGTTTGACATTTTCTGCTTTTGTTGTAATAAAAATGATGCAACATGTTTTTTCATAATATCATTCTGCAGTCCTTTGAGAACATTTTGGGGGACTTTGAACAAAATTGAGACTGGGTTTTTTTTATTATAGATTTTTGAATGGAGGAGCACTTTTCTCTTTTTGGTGTTTCGAGCATGAAAATTTACTACTTTGAAAATTATTAGAGAAATACAAATGCAGAGGTTCATTATTCACATAAAGGCCTATTCATACTGCAAATATGAACAAGCTAAGATGTTCACAGAAGTAGCCATAGCGTCCCAAATTTGACTGATTTTCAAAAACGCAGCGTTTTTCGTGAATTTTTAAAAATACATAATTTACTCAGAATTCCATGAAATGATAAGAGCTATTTCCTCTTTACTTCTACTTCCGCCAAAAAGAAAGATATTTGTAATATATAGCTTGAGTAGCTGCCAGCATGGTTCCGAAGTTACGAAAACGCATTCTTTGTAAAATGGTCGTCGTCAACCGGCGACACTTGTCGAATTTTTCTGTGTTGAAAAAAATTTTTATTTGAAAACGAACTGCGATTTCATGTTGTGCAATCATATGTGCACAACATACAAAATTATCAGAAAAATCGGAAACATCAAATATACACCCTTTTTCGATCTTTCGTGGAATCGACCTTAATGAAGTTTTCGGGAAATAAATGAGTGAAAATTTCAGTGATTTCTTTCTAATTTTGAAACAGACGTGTTTTTCTTCGGGCATGCGCTGCAACACTATAGCATTGAAACATCTAGACGCCCTAGTCATGACGCTAGTTTTATTTTGACGAAGCTGTATGCCACACCTATGCACGAAACAACAGAATTAAGAGTCAGTAATGCTCTTATGCAGCGAATGACACTAGGGGTGATGCTGCATGGTTTATTGTCCCTGTAAATGCTCCTGCAGGAACACAGTGATTGCTTTCGTTATTTAATGGTTTATGCGATAGACGGCACTGATTGTCTCCTTGAAACTTTTGTGCTCGGCCTGCTCGCAAAATCACTGCTTCGTTTTCCCCGTCTTGGCACGTCAGCAGCTTGTCATAACGGCATGGCTCAGTCATGGGAGGCTCCATGTTCGTAACGGTCATCTAAGTTCCTAAGCATTCAATTCACATCGAAATGTCACTGCAATAACCACTGTTACAAGAAAACAGGTTAGTTAGGTGTCTTAGAATCTGTAAAATCAGCACGAACTTGCAAATCATTTGCAGATATTATACTGATCATTAATTTGATAGCTGCCAATAAGGCGCAGCATAGAAATACTTGATATTAGAAGCACATGAAAGTTTATCACAGCTACTCACGCTAAGTTCAGGATCTTCAGTTTTGGCATGGTAGAGATCGAAGAGGGCAACTCCTACAAGCAATGATAGGAAACATCAGACCACATCAGACACTTTGGCAAGCCAGCAGACATAGCGAGAACGTTATCACAATTCCACCAGTCACCAACCATTTGCTAAGACGTACTATGCAAGTTTAGCAGCTAAAGTGTTGATCTGCTAAGCTCAAGAATGCTGCTTTGATTCCTTGCCCGGCGGCTGCATTTCTATCAAGGTTAAACGCAGAAAACACCCATCTAATTATACTTATGTGCAAGTTAATGAAACCTGGGTGGTCAAAATTATTCTGTAGTCTCCTGCTACAGCATGCCTTTTAATCATATTATGGTTTTGGTACGTAAAACCCCAGAATACAATTCATTTCCTAACATGTAACGCTTCATACATCTTAAATGATTCACCCGGTTAAACATGAACACTAGTGCTGTGGAAAAATGAACCAAAACCCATCTCCCTTCTACAAGAAAATATTGAACATCACTTTCTCTAGATCTTTTGTATCATGGCAAATATTTATCATCATTTCGAACCTGTGCAATATCATATTTGGGACACTTTTCACAAAACTTCAAATACAACCAAATTTCAATATAGGGAACACGAATGTGATAAATTCTTGGATATAAATAACTAAATCAGAAAACTTTCCTTCTGGTGATAGTGTATAAAGAATATGTGCTTGCAATAATGTCATATAAAAGGAAGGCATTTTTTAGGCTTGTGCGAACATTCGAGCACTTCGAATATTCGAATGGATATCAGCGTATTCAAATTCGCTTCGATTCAAATTTAAATTATCAGGAATTTCGAAGTATTTGAAATGAATGAATGAACTGCAGTGGAGGGGCGCATACCGTGAATAAACCTTTCCAAGAAAAATCTGCACTGCCACGAAGCCCCATTTCAAGATTAAATGAACATATTACCCGCACATCAATTCATAACTTTTAGACGCGAAGCAGCTTTTGCGCTGGGCTGTGTCCGTAGTTCCATTGGCGACCGTCCGCTTTCTACCACCTAGCATAGCCATCTGAGCGTGCACTCGCGCCAAGGAGAAGTCTTCTTCCTCTTGTTCTTTGACCGCCTTGATGATGACAGGGACCCGAGCTGCCGTATGCTGTCCTAGCTTGGCGTAACGCAGGCAAAACCATGTGTGCTGGCATGCGCTAGCGCGTTCGGGCCTGTGCAAGGGGCTGGGTAAGACTCTGTGGCCTCTCCTCCTGACACTCTCTCAGCAAACATGTGATGGCATCGGGGAACGAGATTCTGCAGACGCCATGAACCGACGCATTGTATTTTAGTCCGAACGTGCTGGCACGCGCTAGCACGTTCGGGCCTGTGTAAGGGGCTGGGTAAGACGCTGTGGCCTCTCCCCCTCACACTCTCTCAGCAATCACGTGATGGCGTCGGGGAACGAGATTCTGCAGATGCACGATGAACCCGCCTGGCGTGCTCCAACAAGAGTTCAGGACGAGTAACAGCAACAACAACTACAGTGAATTCATGGTGTGCTCCACTTGCAAGGATGCGTTAACATCGGGCAAGCTGCCCGTGATGAACGGAACTTTAGGTCGAACCATGCGCTGCTTCGCATGCACACATGGTTCCCTTTAGTGGGAGATGGTGTAATTTTTTTTAAGTTTAAATGCTTGTTAGACCGGCTAAGTAAAGTAAATTTTAAAACGTAACATGTTTTACAGATTATCACTTGCATTCTACCGAAAGTCAAATCCTGCTACTATTCAAAGTTGCTTCCACTTCCTTTTGAACCAAAAAGAGTGACATTTGCACATGCCTTGTTTCAATTTTTAAAAAATGTTGTGCAGGTAAGTTGGGTCATGACAAATATGCTAATTTTTCTTCATAATATGTGATATATGCTATTAATATTCAATTCGAAATTATTGGACCAAATCACTATTCACTTTGAATTCTCTTCGAACCTAAAATTTACTATTCACACAAGCCTAGCATTTTTATTTTTTCGAATGTGACTACATTATAAGGAGGTTCAACAAAACAATTAATTGTCTCTTTTAATTAAGAATTTACAATTTCTTACAATGTGTCAAACTCAACAATGGCTTTTCTCTTATCTTTACTACTAAAGTTACTATTCCAAAATTTGTTTAGAATGCTCCATCATAGAGTATCATCATCATCATAATGCTGCATTGGAAAGCAGAGATGTGGTAACCACGCATCAACCTGTGGAAACATAGCAACACCAATCAATCTGTTCTACACAAAACTGCAAGGTGAAAGAAGCTTAGTGTAATCCTGTGGAAAACATTTTGCACATTAATAAAGAGTGGACAAAGCTTCAAGTGCAAGGGGCTTAATTATGTCACGTGTGCCACCACAAACAAATAGTATGTAAATGTGAGGTATAGAATTTCTGTTTATTCAAGGAGCAAAGAAATGAGGAGTCAAAGAAATGCTCACAATATGAATACCTACCCAAAGAGTTCCATGATCAGAATTTTTAGTTCAACAACTGTCATCAGAATTGTTAGTTAGACAATAGCCACTTGCTGTACACAATATCCTAAAAGTTCAGTAACTTATATTATTCTGGCAAAAAAAAAGGGAGAATCACACACAATGTAACTGTTATAATAGCGTAAACTGAGGCAATTCAGAAAGGTGATATGCGAGTCTGAACACTTTCTGGCGACGCATTGGGCAGATATTTTTATTTTGTAACATTACATTTTCTTACGCACTGGCTACGATTTTCGCTAAGCTCACTACATTAATTGGAACTAACAGACAAGAAAGCCCAGGAATGTCTGTAGTAATTATGATGTAAATGTGAAGAAAGTAAAGTGGATGAAAATATAACTTTTTGTCCACTTTATGGGGTATATATGTGCATTTAAACCTAGGAGTGTTGGTCAGCGCCACTAGTAGCCATGGCGACGTGTGGAACACTCTTTTTCTGCCTGCTGGCGTCACGAAGCACGTGATCTTTTTACGAGCTGGCAGCTGACCAAAAATCCCTCGCGTACTACCTCAAGGCATCCGGTCTGCCAAAACGAGACCATCACTATGAATGAACGAATGAAGGGGAATTTTAAGGGATTCTCCTCCTTTCGTTCCCCTTCCTTCGTTCATGCTAAGCTCAACAGTAAGTTCCACCAGTACGACACATGCCACATACATAAGGAACTATAATGTGTGGCACTCCTGCTTAAGTTCATCAGCTTACCTGCACAATAAAATTGTAACTGACAGTAGCACAGTAGACCAGACGTGAAAAATTTTTCTCACAGGATTATTTGGTGTATTGAAACTAAGACTAGCCCGACTGATATGTCATGGGAAGAGATAAACATGAGTAACTAGTGGTAATTTACACCATTGCAGCAGTACAAAAAGTACAGAACACAATATAGTGTAGCCATCAATGTTTGTTCACCAAAGTAAGATATGCCATAACCCTCTATATTAAAGGCGAAAGATGCAAGCTAGCAAAGCAACTTACCACAATTTGGTTGTTGCATAGCGTCAGGATTTCCAAGTTGTACAAGTTTGCTATGCTAGCAGGAACAACTGCAAACAAAGTTTTAAAGCTTTCGTGAAAACAGTGTAACAGGGATTCAAAATGGTTGCCATATGGCAGCAAACTGTGAGTGTACGTTTGTACACAGGTGCGCAATGTATACATGTCAAGACTGCTGCTCATAAAATCATCATTAGCAATTTCAAAATGAGATGCAATGTGCATGGCATAACGACTCCTTACAATGACATTTTCATTCTGTTAGTAGTGCACCATCAAGCATCATTCCAGTATTTTCGTAGAGGCCATCTCAGTGACTGCCACAATAAGACATGAACTACAATGTGTTTGTCTTTGCTTGTCTTCAGTGCATATGTAGTGCAGCTTGGCATGTGCAGCAACCCATTTTGTTCTTACGTATGTTTGGTGTCTGCTGTAGAATACAAGGTATTGCATTCAATAACCAATGAATTTTCCTTTGTTTATTTGTGTTCCTGCTCTTTTAAGCCACATCGGATGCACTACACAACACACAACATGAAGTATGACATGAAACTGATATACAGGTGGAAGGGTATCAAGGAAAGGAAAATAAATAAATAGAAGACTGCAAACCTGCTATGCGTAGGGGTCCCAAAAGCAAATGTTTTTCAAGAGCCTTGGACAAGAAAAAAATTTCACTGTGGCTACAGTGGCAACAAAGGACCACTGAAGCAATCCTGGAAAATTTTTAGCATTGATAATTGTGCAATTTTCATATCAGCAGCCTTTTAATAGTCCCTAACCCTACAACGTGTACACCTTGTGGTTAGGCGCCACAACACATGTCCCAGCACATTGTCTCAGAGGTCCTTCAGAATGTTGCTTCTTGTTTTTCACTTTGGGTATCAAATTCATAATTCTGGAAGCCCTTCGTGAAGCATTCTCCTGTTTTTCAAAGACCAAATATTGCACACAGGCTTTTGTGTATTTACATTGTCCTGAAATTAGGAACTGCGGGGAGTGCGAAATCGTCACCTTCATTAAACAAGGAGCATGGGCCAGCCGTCATAATGGTATTCAGGATGCCTGCCTGTTTCGTAGAGTCGCTGAGCAAAGAAGTAAGGTGGCCACCGGTCCACCCCAGCTTATAAGCATCATGAAATACCACCCCAACACAAGTACACGAATGTTTTTACTGCTTAATACGAGTGTCAAAAGGTACAATTTCAACTGCGATCAAGTTATCTGATCCCAATAAACTTTCTTGCACAAGTTGTGCAATAAAGCTGATCAACGCAAAAGGTTAAATCCCGATTGGGACTCATCTGCGATCGAAAGTGCCTCTGTGACAACTGTACAATGTGACATGGCCACAGCGCACAATCATTTTTGGACTGTTGCATGAAGCGCTGTGACTTTTACCTTCTCGCAGGTGCTTTAACAAAAAAAAATCATCCAATACACAAAACATCCACCAAATAAATAGATGGATGGCTGTGACATGAAAAAACAATTTCCGCAAATGCTACGACAGTTAATCACTGCCTATATCTTGGGAAGCCAAGCATATTACTAACATTCACCTTATTGAGATGGACTGGCTTTATTGTTATTATATTTTTTACAGGCACACTTACCTCTGATTTTGTTGTGGCTCAATGTCAACCTCGTCAAATTCGGCAGAGAGACTGAAAAAGAGTTAACGCAGATGTGCGTCCTTGGTAAAATAAACCGAAAGCCATACAGATGCAGATAATGCATGTGAATAAACAAACTAACTATCTGTAGGGTTAAAAATAACGCACTGGCAAGCAATACACAACACTTCCAGAGATATCTGCAACCTCAAATCAAACCTGAGACTGCAACACACAACAATGCACACAATGCACGCTTTTTATGACGATTTACACGACACATGAATTAGCATAATATACAGGGCGGCATGCAAATATCGCGCAGGTGACGGGGTTCGATTACGAAACAGGACGTATTGAAAGAAAACACCCTCACCTTCGTTTTCAAAATACAATCTTTTCTATTGGCGACGGCGAGCGCTAATATTACCGTGTTTGCAAAGTAACCACATTACCGACGCCCAATACGTCATAACGGCAATGATCGAAACCAACTGTCAAACCATTGGTCAAACAAACGCATCTGTGGGGTGACGTACCAACTGTCGCGTGTAGGCGTTGGCACAAAGGCATGCGTTTCCCAAATAAAACGTGAGCGTTGCATTACTAATCTTGAATTCCTCAACAAAGAGCTGAAAGCGTTTGACGAAATGCAAACAGGGAAACAGAGGGAAATCGTTGATGCTCACGCCCAATTGATCAAGTGAGGCGTTTGCCGCAGAAAGAAATAGACAGATAGGCAACCTAAACATGTGACATGGTTCATTGCACAAATTATGAAGCTTCCAACAGTGTTATTAGAATGATTCAACACTCTGACGGCTGCGATATCACGCAGCGAGAGTGAACTCATGTTGGCTACGCCCAGGTCGTACCCATGCGTTGCTTTGTTTACTTTCTGTTTGCATGTGCAGTCGTGTTTCGCACCACCAACGCTCAACCACAGGCGGATATGATATAGTAAACACTCGAGAGCATTGCTGCGACCCATGTTGCGCTACAGATCAACGCAACGATGCGACGTAGACCGCAACATGTAAACCCCATATACGTGAATCAACCCCCGCAGATGTGACATCACAACCGGTTTAAAAATACGGCGGCCGCGCCAAATTTGGAAAGGGGTCAAAAACAGGGAGTACGCCTTCGCAGAGCCCGCAACTCACACAATCCGGTATCTCTTCAGATGGAGGTGATTCCTCGGTCGACGAGGTCGAGCTCGGGGTTATTTTGCTCCCGTGCTTCGTCCACCACTTTCTTCACATTGGCCATTTTGTTAAATCAGGCCAATACAGGAAGTGTGCTTGGTGTCGCGATCCATCCTGCCTGATCGACTTCCGGACGTGGAATCACCGCAGTTTCGCCCGCGAGACGCTGGGTGCCGCGACGGTCGCTTTGCGCGCGCGCGTCCCACGCACGACGACCCGGCCTGGCCCCGTGCCCACGCGAACAGCGCGAAGGTCGAACAAAAATGAACAAAAGAACGGCATATACAAAGGCAAAAATGCTCACAGAACGCCTGCGAGGTACTTTCCCACCTTTCAGATGTCGCTACTGCCCCGTCGGAGCGCCAGTTTAGTCTACGAAAGACTAGTTTCGTTGTAAGCGATATTCTTTGTAAAAATACACACTTAGCCACACCTTTCTTTATTTCGCTTATTTATAGTTAAATAAGAAACAATACATTGCATGCAAAGTATCTTTTACAGTTCTGCTGTTGCAAATGTAAGCAAGGTTCACGAATGAAAGGTTCAGCATGTACGTTTGCTTCAAATTTAGGGCAGCTGAAGTGCTAACAGAAATGAGAGGCACCATTAGCCCTCGAAAAACTTGGGTTTGATTATACACAACAAGCACTACGCCTTAAGGCAATTGAGTTTGCTTCACAATAAAAAAATTAATAGAATAAAGGTGCAACGTATATCACGTCAGTTGAGCATTTCAGGACCAACATATATAAACTGAATGTAGTACGAAGTACGGGGCAGCGCCCGCCCTCGTGTGTTCTTGTCCGTGTTTTAAAGCAGCGCTGTTTTTCTTCATAATGAACAAAAAACGAAACGTACGTAATAACGTGCGGAAGCCCAGGCATAGTAGGGAACACAAAAGTATAGTGTGCAAGGTAAAGGGTAGTGATCGGTCGGATGCTACAGCGATCGCTCTCACCTGAGATCAAGAATAAAATTAATCACTAAAAAGCACACCAACCTAGATATAGTGGGGGCAAAAACAAAGGAATTTATTATTGCCCTTGAGAATTAACACATGCGATGCTTCAGAACAAGGAGAAACAAACGCAGGGGCGGCGCCAGGATTTTTTTACTGGGGGGCACCCATGACAAGTGGGTTCCTTCAGGGGGGGCAGGGGGCAGAGAGGATGGGAACATATGCATTGTATTTTGACTATGCTTGCTCTTGGGGGGGGGGGGCAAAGGGGGGCAGGCGGAAATTTTGGGAGGGCTGGAGCCCCCCCAAACCCCCCACTGGCGCCGCCCCTGAACAAACGACCTAGGTAATGAACGAAACTGCAAATAAAGAGATTTCTGAGGCAGCAACTGAAGTTGGAGGTAAAGCAACAAGAAAAGAAGTAAGCAAGCTTTTTCAAACCACGAAAGAATAAGAAAACGAGTCCAAGTTAGTACCAGAAGAGATAAAATAGAATTTGCACACGCGGAATTATAGCGTCAATCAGATAGAAACAGCAGAAAAAAAAAGTCAGAAGCATCAAATGAGCTAAAAAGAAATTCCGCATAGCAAGGAACAAAATGTATGCACTAAAAGATAAACACGAGAATGTCCTCAGCAATTTCGAATAATAATATCTGGGTTTTTACATGCCAAAACAATATGATTATGAGGCACGCTTTATAGGGCTCTAGAAATTTTGACCATTTGGTGTGCTTTAACGTGCATTGACATCGCACAGTAGACGGGTCTCTGGTATTTCGCCTCCATCTAAATGCGACCGCCACGGCCGGGATCGAACCCACGCCCTTTGGTCAGCAGCCGAACACCGTTAGCACTGTTCCAACGCGGCGGACTCAGCAGTTTTAATGACATAGTGAAGGTGCTTCAAGACTTCTATTCTGAACTCCAGAACCCGCAGATAAGTCATCCGTCCTTATTAATTAGTGCATTCAAAGCTGAACATCTGAAACTAAAGTTCCATGTGGAACTATCAATGACATTAGAAAGGCCAAGATATCAGGGGCGTAGCCAAAGGGGGGCGGGGGTTCAAAACCCATCGAAAATTTTCAATTTTGCATGTGTAGATGTGCACGCATACATACAAACGCACACACGAACATACATAAAGTATGGTTGAACCCCCCACCCCGAAAAAAATTTCTGGCTACGCCCCTGCACGATATGTCCCGCGGAAATGCCCCAGAAAGCTTTAGTTTGTATGTATATACGTGTATAAACGCATAACGTGTACAGTATACTATATAACATATATAGTATAAAATTCATAGCGTATGTATACATACTTAAACAACGAAAATATGTGTGTGTGCGTGCGTGCGTGCGTGCGTGCGCGCGTGTGTGTGTGTGTGTGTGTGTGTGTGTGTGTGTGTGTGGTGTGTGTGTGTGTGTGTGTGTGTGTGTGTGTGTGTGTGTGTGTGTGTGTGTGTGTGTGTACTCATACATATCGCTTCTAATATATGGCGCAGAGACCTGGAGAATAACATTGAAACTCGAGAACTTAAGGGCCACACCGCATGCGATCGAACGAGAAATGATAGGCGTGACTACGCGATAGGAAGACAGCAGAGTGGATCTGAGAACAAACAGGAATAGTCAGTATCCTGGTCAATGTTGCCACCACGCATAAAAAAATAGTAGTAAATATTTTTGCCAAAAATCAGTAGAAATGAGTAGATCTGTAATTTCGGTATTTGTGCTCGTTTTTGTTTTTTAATGAAAATTCAGCGCTTATATTGATCATTGTTGCAGAGTTGCACTTTTTATCAAATACAGTATAAAAACGTTCGCGAAATTAGTGGCGATGCATCACAGAAGCCTGGGATTGCGAAATCCATATAGCTAGCATGATTGTTTCATGCATTACTTATGCCACAGATGTAAGAAAACATGAACCCCACTGAGCTTCCGCAAATGACCTTCCCTCACACAGGTGTCATCAACATTAGCACGTGTGTCGTTGAATACCAGAACTGTCTTCGTGCACCAGCAACACGCATGCTGATTATTGGGCTAATTGTTCCTTCACCTAGCGTCGGCAGGGGGGTGCAAAAGGGGCACTTGCCCCCCTCAAGCCACACCTGCAGCCCTTTCCCCCTACCCCGGCTACAGGGGCGTAGCCAGAAATTTTTTTTCGGGGAGGGGGGCGGGGGGGTAACCATACTTTATACATGTTCGTGCGTGCGTTTGTATGTGCGCGTGTATATTACGCAAGCAAAAGTGAAAAATTTCGGGGGGGGGGGAGTTGAACCCCCAACCCCTCCCCCCACCCTGGCTACGCCCCTGCCCAGCTACAACAGTGGTCCCCCCGTCCCCCTGCCGCGATGCAACACGGGTTTGCGCCCCCCAAGACAAAATTCTGCCGACGCCCATGTCGCCTTATATCAATGGCCTGTATATGCTGAATCTGTGACACGCTGGAAGAAGTCTTCAAGGTGTCTCATGGGCAGAAGGCCAAAATAGCATCCGTGTTATGATATAACCATGTTAAGTTATAAGCATGAAGGTGTTCCCGTGAGGTCCCTGTTGTGGGCTCATGACCACGGCATCAGAGCCAATGGCCAGCTGAGGCTCTTAGAGAGGACATCGAGGCAAGGGAAACATTTTGACGTTTATTACTTGAGGCCCACGGCCAGACTGCTGAAAGCACCGGGGCTCCACAAACGCGCCTTATGCCTCTCACACATTGGGGCTCTTCGATTTTCGGACTTCTGGCACCTTTCTGGCAGCCAGAGATAGCCAGAGGGTCAGCCAGCTAGTTCCGGTCGGGACAGGAAACAGCGTCTTGGTCACGTGCGTGGGAAACCCGAGACAACCCGAAGCTGCCCCAAGATTACAAAATCGAACGCTGGGACAGCCAGCAAATTTAACGTAAACAAACGCTACCGCCGTGGCAGCAAACGAATCTTTGCACCGCGTGCGCGTTGGTTTTCCTGCATTGCCCGCTTGAAAATATGTGTCTAGGTTTGCTGAAGAGCTGAAGTGATATTCTCGAGCATACGTATTTGGGATACGATCACGTACGTTCGCAAAATCGTGCGCAACTCGCCCCGTCCGCGAACAAAACAGCCAGCTGACGCACGGCGCCACGAAAGCGATGCAAGGTGAGCTACCGCGCCGCTAACGGCTTAACCAGCTCACGTCTGCTTAGTACATGTAACAGTCGCTGCACAACACGACGCGAAAATCTCGCGAAACTGATCGTGTCCCCAAAAGAGCTCGAGGATCTATCGCGTACTACGTCGCACACACGCGTTGACCAGCTTGCGTTTTGTCATAACTTGAGACGTGCGGTGGTATGGGTACCACGAGTGCGCTTTATATCTAAAATAAACTTCCGTGTGACGCGTCTTCGACTCGTTTTGGCAGATGTTGCCTGAGCCTCTTTTCCAGTCCTAAGTGGCACTCCAAAAATCTCATGTACTAGCTCAGCTTTTATTTGAGCTAGGTGATAACCGCGTACATACTGCATGGAATTATTACTAAGAGGTGGAAAAAGACAAAGCCGACGATGAAATAAGCAACAAAGGATGTATGCATTTCTGAATTCATCTTCGTTTTTCACATCGACGCGTCGTAGCATAACATAATACCATACCTCATATACTGGCCCGCAGATCGAAGTACGCTCGCACGCCGTTCGCGACCAACGAGCATCACACAAAAAACAACGTCGCGATCGCTGTTATTCGATCAGTGCATTTTATCAACATCGAAGACCAAGTTGAAATAGTTAAGTTCTGACGGGGTTCACGCACGCAAACATACGACGGAGCGAAATAGCTAGTTCGAACACAATCGTCTCAACTAAATGCACATAAAGCACACACGACACCACAATCGAATACTACTGCGAAAAAATAAACTCGAAAGGGGTCTCCATGCGTTCGTACGAACGTGTACATAACTTTTGGGACATGTGCACGACGCAGTTAGCATGGTTAGAACGCAACAGTTCGCCGCGTTGTTCACGGAAGGAAACTTCACGGGACACATAAGAAAAGCAATAAACATTAGCTCCAAATGCTCGCCGCCATTCGTAATCGCGCCATCTCGCACGGCGGAACGGCGCCGAGCGGCCCGAGCGTAAGGACAAGCAAAGGTGTAGTCCGCAAGCGCCCGCATTGCAATCCGTCGAGTCCTCACAAAGATGGCGGCGAGCGCGTATCGTCTCTTTTCGGCGTCTGCTAGCCCGAAACCTTCCAGAGAGCTTCCACGACTAAATTGTCCTGGAAGCTTCTGGTGACCCGCGGGCCAGAACCGTCCAACCCGAGGAAACCGAACGCCAACCGGAAGTGCGCCGCGGGGGGGGGGGGGGGGGGGGGGTCGGAGCAACCCGAGAAAAACGAGCGCGCTCTGCTGGCTCTGGCAGCCCGCGGGTAGCCAGAAGTGAAAAATCGAAGAGCCCCATTCTCTCTCGCACGTTGCCCTTGGCCTGCGAGGTGGTGTCGCCGTCTGTGAGCGGCGAAGTGAAGTACTGCGTCATGGCACTAACAAGCGCCGATAGGGAGCGACTTGGTGATGACGCAGTTCGGGCGCTTCGATGCCAGCGAAAGAACGCTGGCCGCGCGCTGGCATCGAGGAAGCGCCCCGGACATTAAGCTACGTGCTTTTCCTTTCGCGTCGTGTTATCGTGTGATCGCTCGTTGTCAGAGGAGTGCAGCTTCCACATGCACCAACGGAGTTTCTCCGCCGCCTAAATACTGCTTTGAGTGCGATAGCACGGACTAATATAACTGCTGCAATAAGCGCCTCGGAAAGGCAACGACATCCACGGGAGAATTTCGCGCCTTTGTGCATGGAGCGAGACAAACGCCAGCAGAATGCCTTAGAGCGTGCACGGTTAAAGCTACGAACGTATGCCTCCCGAGGTTTCTGAGCACATGTGTAGGTTATCCTATATTACTAAGGAGCGCACACTTTGCCGTTTCTCTCAACTGACGAAGCTTTGAAGGAGTGCATGTCGAGTTACTTTGTTATGTGCTTGTTGATGCCATCTTTGCGCGGAATTTACCATATTCTGTGTCTAGGTATATGTTAACAACTCCAGCTACCGTTAAATCATGATCATGGGCGTTAGTCGTCGGGATGGAGACTTGCCACTAGGCGTCAACGTGGGTGTATCCACGTCAAACGGTGTTGCCAAACACCAATAGGTATTGTACAGCTCACAAATGCACAATAAACATTCAGGTACTGCTGCCAAGATACGTTTCACTTACGTGCTATACCGATTCATATGACTGAGAGATCAGCCATGTTTTGTTTTTTTGTTTTTTTTCTGCGTGTTTTCCCGCTAACCAAACGTCTTCTCGCGGCAAGAGTGGGACTTTTGATACTGTGAAAGTGTAATTTTCTAAGATAATTTACTAGTACAAGATCTTTACTGTCCCCTTGAAGGAGTACTGAAACGAATTTTAAATATTTTAGGGTTGTTGCTCTAAATAAAACCACTGGTGTCGAGAACCCTAAAAAGCGTATTGTGGTGCCTGGGTATGCATCGAATATATTTTTAATACCACTAGCCTAAAAAAACACTCTCGGTATCAACATCGAGGGGGTGGCTTCTCAGTGACGTGTCGTCGCAGTGTGACGTCACAGGGAGACAGCAACTCGCGACGTGCTATATTATAGCGGCAGATCTGTCATCTGCTCGTGGTGCACGTAAACAATGTTGAGTGAACTCAGTTTAACTGTGCTGGACTCGCCGGGATAATGTCTATTGCGGTGGAGCCGGCTTGCAGATGCTCAGCCACGAAAACTTTAAAATCAGAGTAGAATATTTTATACGTGTTGTCTGACTTGATGTGTGGAGAGCGTGCATACCAAGGAAACGAGAAATGTGTTCATTTTGCGATGTCTCAAAATCGTGTCAGTACTCCTTCAAGAACTGTATATCAACAAAAAGAAACAAAACGCGATATAGTGGTTGTACAACGAGCGGCGTTCAATTATTATCTTAATTAGATTCTCAACACATGAGAACCGTTACATATACTCCTCGATGCATGCAGCCAACGCCCGAATAACATATTGCCGTGAACGCCTTCCGCGTTCTGTGCATCCTATCTATACTGTCCTTATCTCTCGTTCTCTGACTTGTCAGGTACGTACATACAACTCGTTGCAAACGACTTTAATCGGCGCCGTGCGCTTTTCACGCATGGCTAAGCCGCGTCTCGTCTATGTATATACAAATGGCGGGGTTGATCAGCGTGGATGCGACGAACGGGACGGTGGCCGGGCAGAGGTGCGGAAAGCCCGCAGCTTCCCGCTGCATGCTTCCGCCCAATAGTCGCGCAAGCATAACACGCAGTGCCGTCACAAGTGGACCGTCTGCGGCAGTCAGCCGCACCGTGAATGTTTATTGATGCCACCACATCGGTTTTTCGGGCCATCGACACGGGATGCAAAGCCAAGAAAAGTGGAGCGAAAAGACCCGCCAGGTACGCGTGCACATCCCATGAATATCGCTCACTCTGAGCAAGGGGGGCGTGCAAATGCCCCGAGAGTCACTCGATCTGTTGCCTGATCTGAAGATAGATTCACACAGTGATCGTCGGGACCCGCGACTGCCACACCACTGCAGCAGGACATGGCAGGCAAGTGGCTGGAGAGCAATCTCTTTTTACCTCTACTGGCTACTTTATATTGTCACGGTAATAAAAACGAAAGTCAATAACAGCCCGGCTTTCAGCACGTCAGTTACAATCGAGCTGAACGTCGTTGTTCTCTTCTACTAGCCGCCAAAAACTCCGCCACGCACAAATAGCAAAACTGCCTCGCACAACAGACAAAGACCCACTGTATGCACGTGTCATTACTCCCCCTCTCAAAAAGCATCGCCTCGATGCTTTCGATGTTGTAAAGGCAAGGGGAAGTCCTCAGCGTGAGTGATATGGCTTCATCCTAGATACGTGGACTACGTCAGGTTGTGGTGCACGACGAGAAGATCGTGTGCTGCTCTCAGGAATAACTCGGTAGTTGATGTCGCTGAGGCGTTCGAGAACTCTGTAGGGCCCGAAGTAATGACGTAGGAGTTTCTCGGACTTGCCGCGTTGGCGGACGGGAGTCCATATCCATACTTTTTCTCCGGGTTCGTACGTCACCTCTCTATGACGAAGGTTGTATCGGTGAGCGTCGTATTGTTGCTGAGAGCGGATGCGAAACCGGGCTAGCTGACGAGCTTCTTCGGCGCGCTGAGCATACTCGGCAGCATTTTCTGTGGTGGTCACAAATGGGTCAGGCAGTAGCATGACGTCTAACATCGTGGTAACCTCGCGGCCGTGAAGCAAGCGGAAAGGTGTGAATCCTGTGGTCTCCTGGACGGCGGTGTTATATGCGAAGGTTACGAATGGTAGAACGCGGTCCCAATTCTTGTGATCCACGTCCACATACATGGAGAGCATGTCAGCAATGGTTTTGTTGAGCCGTTCGGTGAGGCCGTTGGCTTGCGGATGGTATGCTGTCGTCCGGCGGTGAACTGTGCCGCTAAGTGTCAGCACTTCTTCCAGAAGTTGGGCGGTGAAGGCGGTGCCTCTGTCGGTAATGACCACTGCTGGTGCGCCATGACGAAGGACGACAGCATGAATGAAGAAGTCGGCGACATCACTAGCGGTGGCTCTTGGAAGAGGTCGCGTTTCGCAGTAACGTGTTAAATAATCCGTTGCAACTACTATCCAGCGGTTACCAGTTGAAGATTTGGGAAATGGACCAAGTAAGTCCATGCCAACTTGCTGAAAAGGCGCTCGTGGGGGTTCAACGGGTTGTAAAAGACCAGCAGGTTTCATGGACGGAGTCTTGCGCCGCTGGCAGTCTCGGCAGGTTTTAACGTAGTGCTTGACAGTGCGGGAGAGTTTAGGCCAGTAGTATTTGTGGCGGATACGCGCGAGAGTACGCGTGAACCCGAGATGTCCAGAAGTTGGTTCGTCATGACACGCACTGAGGATCTCTTCTCGCATCGCGGATGGTACCACCAGGAGATCGGTTTGAGCGCTAGGGTCAAAGCAGTGCTTGTATAAGACGTTGTTGCGGAGAAAGAATGTCGAAATCGTGCGTCTGAACGTCCGCGGTGGATGGGTAAGCTGTCCCTCAAGAAAGTCGATGAGTGGACGAAGCTCCATGTCGTCACGCTGTCGCTGAGCCAAGTCTGACGCTGTGACGGCACAGAGGAAATTGTCGTCGTCCGTTAGGTCAGGTGTAGTCTTTTCGACTGGGGCGCGTGACAGACAGTCAGCATCGGTGTGCTTGCGCCCTGACTTGTAGACTACCGTAACGTCAAACTCTTGAAGGCGCAGACTCCATCGGGCGAGGCGGCCTGAGGGATCTTTGAGGCCTGCAAGCCAACACAAAGAGTGGTGGTCGGTGACTACTTTGAAAGGTCGTCCGTACAGGTAGGGTCGGAACTTGGTTATAGCCCACACAACAGCTAGGCACTCTTTCTCTGTAGTGGAGTAGTTGGATTCAGCCGATGACAAGGTACGACTAGCGTAGGCGATCACCCGTTCGCTGCCTTCTTGCCACTGCACAAGGACGGCCCCGAGGCCAACATTGCTGGCATCCGTGTGGATTTCAGTGTCGGCATCTTCGTCAAAGTGACCCAGGATCGGTGGAGCTTGAAGGCGTCGCTGCAGCTCGCAAAAAGCATGTTGTTGCTCTCGGCCCCAAACAAAAGGGACGGTGTCCCTTGTAAGATAGTGCAAGGGTTCGGCTATTTTAGAAAAGTTTGGTACAAAGCGACGGTAGTAGGCGCAAAGTCCCAAAAAGCGACGGACCTCGCCTTTGTTCGTAGGAGCTGGGAAGGCAGAAACGGCTTTCGTTTTTTCGGGATCCGGCAGAATTCCATCGCGGCTTACGACATGCCCGAGAAATTTGAGCTCTTCGTATCCGAAGTGGCATTTTTCGGGCTTCAGTGATAGACCAGCCGTTCGAAGCGCATTAAGTACTGTACGAAGACGCTGAAGGTGCTGCTCGAAGGTCTCCGAAAAAACGACGACGTCGTCTAAATAAACAAGACATGATTGCCACTTAAGACCGGATAAGACTGTGTCCATCATTCTTTGAAAAGTTGCAGGAGCAGAGCATAGTCCGAAAGGAAGCACCTTAAATTCAAAAAGCCCATCAGGGGTAATAAACGCAGTTTTTTCCCGGTCACGGTCATCGACTTCGATTTGCCAATAACCACTGCGCAGGTCCATGGATGAAAAGTATCTGGCGTTTCGAAGGCGGTCGAGCGAGTCGTCGATGCGAGGAAGCGGATAGACATCTTTCTTTGTAACGTTGTTCAATTTGCGGTAATCTACGCAGAAACGCAGTGTGCCGTCTTTCTTTTAACTAGCACAACTGGTGACGCCCATGGGCTTGTAGACGGCTGGATGATGTCATCTGCAAGCATTTGTTGAACTTGTTCGCGAATGGCGTCCTGTTCTCGTCGGGAGACACGGTAGGCGTGCTGTCGGATGGGTCTTTCAGTGGGTTCGGTTAAGATTCTGTGCTTGGTAACGGATGTCTGCTTGATTTTCGACGTAGTGGCGAAGCAGTCGCTGAATGAAAGCAAAAGAGAGCGAAGACTATCTTGCTGCGGAGCCGACAGCTTGGAGCTCACATCTAACTGGACTGTACACTGCTTGTCGTCGTGAGGACCGGAGGATAGTTCTGCAAATAATGGACTGGTTCTGAAGTCGCTGATTTCCTCAAAGTAGGCGACAACGCTCTGCTTCATGAAGTGCTGGTACTCCTGACTGAAATTCGTCAGTAGAACCTTAGCGGGCTCTTGCGTCAGTTCCATGAGGCCGCGGGCGACGTATACTTGACGAGACAGGAGGACAGATACATCGCCTTCCACAATTCCGAGGGCCATTCGGTCGCTGTCGCTCACCACAGTAACCAGCACACTGGAACGGGGCGGCACCGTCACGGAATCGTCGCATACACGCAGCGCGACAGTGCGGGATTCGCTTTCGTGTGAGTCCGTGTCGCGTGAAAATGTCACCAGCAGCTCTCGAAGGTTTATGACAGCCCCATATTCTCTCAGAAAGTCCATTCCTAATATGACCTGCCTCGAGCATTCCTGTAGTACGACAAAAGTGCCGGTGAAGGTTGAGTCACCTATATGCACTCTGGCAGTGCATCTACCAACCGGTGTCACCAGGTGACTACCCGCCGTACGCAGCTGGGGACCATTCCATGGTGTCGTCACCTTTCGAAGAGCAGCCACGAGTTCACCACTCATAACCGAGTAGTCGGCGCCGGTATCCACGAGAGCGGTTACTTGGAGATTGTCGATAATTACAGCAATATCAGCGGAAAGTCGTGCGTCGTTATCAGAAGATGGCGTAGCGGATAAATCGGCGTCGTCGTCGTTACGGGGTCGCATCGGAGGATGTTTGTCAGGTCGGTCAACAGCGGCCCTACCCCCAGAGGTCGCTGTCCTCAGTTTTCCGGACGTGGGCGAGGACTTGGGGACCTTTGGCGAACATTAGAGAACGTGGAGTAACGACTGGGTGAGGTGAAGCGCCGAGGGGACGGTGAACGGGACTGGTGCCTTGGCGCAGGAGGGTATGACTGCTGAGCTGCCAGGTACTGCTCAATCTCGCGTGGGCGCTCACCATTGCTTGGTCGACGTGCGTTGGGGTGGAATCCCTGAAGGCCCATTCTGCGATAATGGCACTGGCGGTAGAGGTGGTCCGCTTCACCGCAGTGGTAACAAAGCGGCCTATTATCGGAGGTGCGCCACACGTTTGACTTCCGGGTGACTTCGCGCGGGACTTCGAAGCCATAGGCATTTGCAGCCGCAGCAGGTAATTGTCGTGGCAGTACAGGAAGGGCGGAGGGTGGGCGACGTCCCATAGATGGTTGAGGGGTCCGTAGCGCTTCGGCATAAGTCAGAGCTGGGGCTCCCGCGGGCATTGTCACTAATGGCTGGGTCACGTTCCTGATCTCGTCACGAATCATGTCCCCAAGAACATTCGCGGTCGGCTGATGAGTAGGGTGGCGAGCTTTCTCAAGCTCCTCGCGGACAATGCTCCGCACAAGCTCCCGGAGCGCTGCTACGTCGTGTCCACCCGTGAAGGATGACACGGCGGTGACAGTACTTTGGCGCTCGTACTGAAGAAAGCGTTGCTGAAGCGCCCGTTCCATTGTCATCGCTTCGGTGATGAACTCAGCGACGGTAGATGGGGGCTTGCGCATGAGTCCAGCAAAAAGTTGCTCCTTCACCCCGCGCATTAGAAAACGGACTTTCTTTGCCTCAGCCATTTCTGGGTCAGCACGTTTGAACAAGCGTGACATGTCCTCCACGAACATAGCCACGCTTTCGTTGGGCTTCTGAATTCGGCTCTCCAGGGCCTGCTCGGCTTTCGCTTTTCTTTCAGGATTCCTGAATGCGTCACGCAGCTGTCGTTCGAATTCTTGCCAGGTGTTCAGAGAACTCTCATGATTCTCGTACCACGTACGAGCGTAGTCTTCGAGGGCGAAGTAGACATAGCGCAGTTTCCTCCTTTCGTCCCACTCGTTGGCTGCTGCGACTCGGTCGAAGTGGTCTAGCCAATCGTCCACGTCCTCGAACACATCGCCATGAAAGGACTTTGGGACACGTGCTGGATAGACCACACTCGGGATGGCAGTGAGGCGGTCTACGTCGCTCTCTTGCGTCTGACTTGCCGTTGTGGCGAACATTCTTGCTGAGCTCAATGGGCCGAACTCGGGAGGTAGTCCTAGCAAGCGACGGCTGTGCCGAAGTGGCCGGTTTTCCCCGGGATCGTGGAAATGGTGGTAGGAACTCGTCTTGAGGTTGAAATAGCGCAAAAGGGTCGTACCCAGCACCTCCACCAGTTTGTCACGGTAATAAAAACGAAAGTCAATAACAGCCCGGCTTTCAGCACGTCAGTTACAATCGAGCTGAACGTCGTTGTTCTCTTCTACTAGCCGCCAAAAACTCCGCCACGCACAAATAGCAAAACTGCCTCGCACAACAGACAAAGACCCACTGTATGCACGTGTCATTATGTGCAATAATCTACCTCAATTTAGCATAGAATGTATATTGGCAGGCTGGTCGCATAGTTGCATACATGATGTTGAGGGCCGCAGTGCGAAATTGAGGAAACACGGACAACGAGCTCACACACACAACACAGGCACTGCTATTCTCAATTTGGGGCTGCTGTTCTCAAGATCAATTGGGCCTACCATGCCCATGTATTCTGCAATTAGCAGAAATGTTTCTTCGTTAAATAATGTTATATAATAAATGTGATCTTACGTAGCCGCCCTATAACGCCGGCTGAGCACTCGTAGAGGGATGGTATTGAATGTGACTTGCTTCAGCTTTAGCTGACTGCGATGTATGAGCACAGTCTGCCGACATTGATATACTTAATATAGAGACCATAAGCGTCGCTTACTGGCGGGGTAGGAATCGCTGATGCGAACACATAATACAAGAAATACAGACACTGTACAGAAGGTAGAAGGGTGAATATATCCCACAGTGCCATGTCGCTAAGAACATTAGAACATTATTTACAATTCATAGCATATATACAAGACTTCGCAGTGCAAGAGTGGCAGCTAACACTCATATGAGGCCATCTAGTATTCGTTTCCTACATGAAGATTGAATGCTGTTCTACGACAGCCGGTATAGTCTTCCGCGGTATGTCTATAGCTACGGAAATCTTCAAATCTGCTGTCGCTGGGGTAGAGCCAGGGCCGTAACTAAGGGGGGAGGGGGTGTTGAGGGGTTCGGACACCCCCCGAAATTTTTTCATGCTTTAACTTTTCGGGGTGACACTAAATACTTGCACGCCTTCACAGCGACCACCAGTTGCCGAAGTTAGCCGTCCTACAGCCTCCCCCCCCCCCCCTCCCCCCAAATAAAATAAAATTCCTGGCTGCGGCCCTAGAGCGAAATGAAATCTCTCCACATCTCCACTTCACTGCATTGCTGCTCGCCGGGAGGGGAAGAAGAGCCGTCTTCCTTAATTGCCCATGCAACCCAGCGTCTAAATCACGCTGTCCTTATATCGCACTACAGTAAGGCTACTGTGTGCCCGTACAACATCTATACTGACGGTATGTATGCACTGTATAGCATATACACGGTATATATACGCAGGCTTGCTAACTGCGAATCAGCAAAAGTATACGATTCTCTTCTTGGTGAGGCTTATGTGGTAAACGGATCGAGGCGATGTCGATTCCATCGTTGTTTTCTTTTTTTTTTAAATACCAGCTTTCCTCGCTTCGCAAAACCATGGCTCCCGCCGCGTACGCTGCACTAAAGATTTTACGCTGAACGGCATACGTGCGCCAGAATGCACCAGCATCCGTCGCACGACGACTGCCACGCACGCGCCAACGTATGTAGTAGCGCGCGCGCTCCGTGTCCCATCACCTGTCAGAGGGCATTCGCCGGCGCGCACCGCCACCAATGTGTCTCCTCCCCAGCATTATAAGCGCAGTGCGTTCCCGTATGGCACTCGTACAGAAAAAAAAAAAAAAAAGAAATGACGAGCGAGGACGCGGCCCGTCGGCGGCTGTGTTTCCGCATGGGGTCCCCTCGTTAGGCCGCACTCGTTTTCCTGCCCGGCAGAAGCCATTATGCCGCGCGGCGAAATGCGGGAACAGTGCACGCATCATTCCAGCCTCGCCGACTCTCCAGCTTGAGCATACATGCACCAGCTAAATTTTAGGCCTAGATTAGTCGTGCTGAGCCGAAGTTATCGCCTTTGGCGAAGTCGACATGTTAATCAGACTGGAATTTAACGATGGCGTCGGGACGCGAATACGGTGAGTGAGGGAGGTGACCTTTCTCTTACATAATGCACTGTGTTTGCGTAGTGCCTATGTGAGGTCTATAATTTGTTTTCTTTATTGCTGCCTGTTCATTTCCTTGATGTTCCTTTTCATCCAGCTTTTAGACTGATGTCCACGTAAAAGGACACATTTTCCATACTTCTTTCCATGAACTTGGTTTACACTGCAGGTATGTGTTTATTCTATAGTTCAGCTGGAATCCATTGCGTCATGAAATTACAAGGATGTGTCAAAAGTCTAACTTCTCCGCCTTAGTTTTTTTTTTCTTTTGTTCTGCCTCGTGTTCTCAACATTTTTTTTTCTTTTTGAACCCTGAAAGTAATACGCTTCGCTGGGTCTCTTTTCACCGAATCGTTACAGAGCTTCGCCCGCTAAATGTTTAAAAATATTGACGCTTATCTCATGGAAGTAGTCGTTGGCAGTTTGTCGATTTGAGTTGAGAGTGTTTTTTGCTCAACTAAATTTAGAATTAACACAATGCAAAAACTGATGAGTGCGCGTTAGTGCGTATGTACGTGTTCAAAAAGTGCCTCGTTGGTTCAAATGAAAAGAATTACAGAAAAAAAAAATGAAAAGAAAAATTAAGGTGACGTTGAAATTATACCGCGTCGAATTTTGTCCCGCATATTCCGCATCCCAAACGCGTTTTCCTTCTTTACTGCGCAGTTTCGCTTTCGTGCATACTATGTATTACTACTGTATTCTATAGCCATCCATCACCGTTGCACAGACACATGACTCCTAAAGTACGCTTTATGCAATACTGCTCACCTGTGACAAAAGAGCGAGAAAAAAAGCAAAACGTGTATTGAGAACTCGGGGTTTCACAGTGACGTGCGTCCACCTCGGCAACGAGGCTATATGCGATATTCCGTAGGTAAAAGTCATCGTCGGTGTTTACGCACTCGTGAGCCAACCACGGCTTTGCAATCCCTCCCGCGTCTGTAAAAGCAAGAAGAAAAGCTGGAGCGCGTACAGGCGTTGGCGGCGACGCAACTTCGTCCGTTGTGCATATGGGCGCGAGCGTATAGTATAACAGCAGCAGCACGTGATGAGTGCTTCCCAATTTGCAAGTAGTTGCATTTTTTCCCCTGCGTTCAACAAACTACGCTTTTCTAACACGAAAGGAGTCTCGTGCCTTCAACAAGAACGTCGTTCTAGTCGTACCCGCACAGCGACGCAATTAGTGACAGCCCGACAGTAGAGATCGAACAGCTCCCGACGCAAGAGCTCGAGCGTCCTGTGTAGTGCAGCTGCCAAGTCGCGCCGGAGCCGAATATGCTTCAACGTAAGTGGATCCCTCCTATAGCGCTGCCATCTACATGCATGCTTTCGGACCGTACACAAAGCAGCGATACGTTGATCGACGCGTGCATGACGAAGGTCATGCGAATGCCTGTTCAACGACGCGAAATACGAGCCTCTTTAGCCCGCACCCTTCATGAGACGTGTGAAACGCGAACGCGAGAAGTTGCGTTGCTTAGCTCGAGGACGCGGGTTCGATTTCCGCTCACGATGGCCGCATCTCGAAAGGTGCGAAGTGCAAGAATTCTTGCATTTCACGGGTGTTAACGCCCGTGAACCTATAAATACTTAGGCGCATGTCAAAGAATCCCTGATGGTCGAAATTAATCCGCAGTTCCGCGCTACGACGTACCTCGTGATCGTATCGGGAATTCGGCACGTAAAACTCCTGTATATATATCGATGGAAGACGATAAGGGAGAGAGTCTAAATTGAGCCCTTAGATATAGTGCATACAACGGTAAGTAGGACTTCCGCATTTGAAGGAGACAGTACTGACAGTATTCCTTACACATGTAATGGTCTTTCCATCTAAAAGACTCGTCGAACCCAATAGGCACCATGCAGGCGTTTTCCGGTGTGACTGCTGCGCCAAAACGCACAGCCTAGCGGATAAAAAAAAAGGAATATTGAGACGGGACCGGACAAAATGGAACGTGATGCGCGCGTCTGTTTTCTGCGTGCCCCTAGCGGCCAATGTCAGCGAACTTGGACGGGCCCCTGCGAGCAACGCAGCTCCTTTGGTCAGCGGACGGTGCCTACCTGTACTCCTTAGCTTACGTGATCCGGCGAGAACCGGTGCGTACTCGGGCAGCATGACATGTGCCAGCTAACTAAATGCATATAAATTTATGGATCATATATAGCTAATGAAACATAACGTAAGAGAAATAAAAGAGGGAAGACCGCACGTACGAAAATATTTTTGTCTAACGTGTCGACCGAGGAAGGACATTCTAAGGGTAACGAAGGTTGGGCCCCGGTCCGTTTACGTTAGCGGTGACATTTACGTTAGACGATGTGCCTATAGTTCCTTGGGATATTTGCATTAACGAGATAATTGTAAGGCAAGAGATAGTACGAAGGTGATAACAGCTTCCATATTTTCTTTATTCCTTCTTTGTAGTGTCATGTAAACTATTCTTGAAAATAATAAGCATCTTATTCACAGCAAGTATGGTGCCCCGCTGCCAAAGTCTTAATCTTCAGGGAGAGGATGGTTGAGACGATCTTATGAATGTACATGAAGCGTAAAGACAAAGACACATGAATGTAGAACGAACAGGATGTCTTCTTTGCACTTCAAGTACATCGTGCATGCTACACAAGAGTATGAAGTTGGCATGTTGGTAATGCATAACTGATCACGTAGCGCAAAATTTGACACAGGCTACTGGCGGCGCTGACTGACGCTCGGGGGGATGGCCGCAGCGGTATCTGGTAGAGCATCGGACGCGCTATTCGAAGGTCGCAGGTTCGGTCCCTGCCGCGGCAAGCTATCTCTTCGTCCACGTTCTTTCTTCACATTTACCTTACATTTACTACTAAATACATTCCCTATGCTTCCTTGGCATTATGTCTGTTAGTGCTCATTAATATGTGTATAACAAAGACAAAACGAGCCCTTAAATTAACACTTTTTTCCTTCATTAGTTGAATGGAGTACGTCTTACAGTTAGCTGACGGAGATCTGTACATAAAAGTTTGAGAAGCAATAATGCAACGACCGTAATAATAAATTCGGCTCACTATATGCATGGCGACTTTTTTTATTGTTATTCGGACAAGCGTTTTCTATCACAACGCTATATAAAAAGCAGATTCCACTAGCCAGGGGCGTAGCCAGCGGGGTGGGGGGGTGGGGGCGTTCAAACGCCCCCCCCCCGAAATTTTTCAGTTTTGCTTGCGTATATATACACGCACACATACAAACGCACGCACGAACGTACATAAAGTATGGTTTTGAACCCCCCCCCCCCGAAAAAGATTTCTGGCTACGCCCCTGACGCGCACATACAGACGCACGCACGAACATACATAAAGTATGGTGAGCCCCCCCCCCCCCCGCCGAAAAAAAATTTCTGGCTACGCCCCTGCGGCTCTTATCGTAATTTCGTGAGCACCCACAACTGTCCTTGCGCTGTTTGGCCAGACGTGTTCATATCATCATCACCAACCCAAATTCGAAGATAAAGCAACAGCCAGAATAGTTGCATCTCATAATTTACTGTCTCGTAACGCTACACATATAGCACTAATTTTAATTCATTTAACTACTATAGAAGGTAACAAAGTCGCTGTAATGACGTCATTTAGCACCATATGCTCTGAGACGAAAGGGGAAATTTCGTGTTCAAACTTACTTGTTTAAAAGCTTCTTTTGCATGTGCAGACCGGACCAAGAGGGCAGCATCCTAGCTGCCTGTTCCCTGCTGCGATGCTGTGGGGCGCCGTTGAAGGACAGTATCCACCGGACCACCTGCCTGCCTGTCTGGTATCAAGAGGTCCGTAGAGAAGGGCTAATATATTTTTCGCTCCGTAAAAACGTGTTCATTCCAAGCGCAAAAAAAAAAAAAATCTTTTGCTGGATTGTACCACCACCAGTTGGAGCCAATTTCGACGTCCGAGTACGTACGAGTTAGGGGCGAGACAGACGGTACGATTTTTCATGCGATTCGACGTCCGACACGGCGGAGCGGAACCGGAATGGTGACCTTTCATAGCATCGTACAGCCACCGTTCCCCCTCCTCCCCCACCGCGGCGTCGGGCCGTCGGATCGCATTGGAAAATCGGACTCTGTCCCCGCTTTAGAGATCCTTCTAGTCACGGCGGACTCGACCCTCTCCTCCGCTCTCCCGCGGGAAGAGAGTCGAGTCCGGCCGTATCCGAGTGTCGCGACGAGTTATTGTGCAATGGCATGGCAACCTGCCCAGGAGACACTTCGCAGCGCGGTTTCCGTGGTGTAGTGGTCTCACGTGCCCTCACACGCGCAAGGTCCCCGGTTCGATCCCGGGCGGAAACACTTTTTTTTAAGCTTTTTCTTTTTCTTTATTACTACTGTACACATTACTTTTTTTCCGCCCTGTTTCGCAAAGGAAAATTTACCGTTCATGACAGGAAGAGAGATATATAAACATCTTTATTTACAGGCAGCTAAGGCGAGGCGGAATAAAAGTATTATTTTCAGAAGCTCCAATAATCCGTTACATTCCGAATACGATTGCATTAAAACTGCAAGAGTCAACGTTGGCAACAGTAACCTCCTGTTGAACAGCAAAAGTGAACAGCAAAAAAAAAGAGAAGAGAGAGAGAACGAAAGAAAAGAAAAGAAAAACGCACCAACACGTCGCAAGC